>NW_007255318.1:327165-378892 GCF_000164805.1 Carlito syrichta | reverse complement strand
CCTCTGGAGTAGCTGGGACTACAGGGGTGTAGTAGCATGGCTAATTTTCTGATTTTTTGCAGGGATGAGGTCTTGCTATGTTGCCTAGGCTGGTCTCAAACTCCTGGACCCAAGTAGTCCTCCCACCTCAGCCTCCCAAAGTGTTGGGATGATAGGCATGAGCCACTGTGCCTAGACTCTAAGTTTGCTTTTAAAATGGCTATGATGAGGTCTGCCCCGATGACCTGAAGTAGGGTCCGAGGGCTTAAATCACAGACACCGACACAAAGTTGTAAGTAACAAAGGAGAGGTTTATTAGGCAGATTCAACCATGGCCGGTGGCCATTTGCTGGATAATGAATTCCAAAGCAAGGGCAGCCAACTGCAACACAGGGCTGCCTTAAGTAGTTTAGACTTACATTGTAGTGGACTAAAGATAGAACTTGGGATGTTCCAGGGCTCTTATCACATTATTCTGCTAGTGTGGGAAAGCAAGCAATTTTACAGAAGCAGATATAGCCAGTTATGCAGGTGCAGTGGATAAGGGTGTTATTAATTTTGCAACATTTTAAAAACAGTTTTCAGGAAGGGAGTAAAGTCTGTGAAGCCTGCTCCAAGGTTGAAGTCGCTTCTTTGTTCTCCCCTTACATTCCCTTCTTTGTTTCCTCTTACATTCCCCCTTTTTAGTCGTGCCAGGAGTCAAATCATTGACTCCTCAGACAAAGGGGTGTAGTGGGACCTGAGTACCATCATCTTTACAGGCATAATGCTATTTTTTATGTAGGTAAGGAGGTGCTGGATAATGCAGGGCCTTACAGTAATACCTATTAAGAGAAGGAGGAGGGGCCCGGCTACTACTGAAATTAGGGTGGTAAGCCAGGGGGACCAGGAGAAGAGAGATTGATACCAGTTTTCTGAGGCCTGATTTTGTAACTCTTGCTGTTTGATATTTTCCCTTACTTGAGCGAGAGTTTCTCGTATTATCCCCGATTTGTTGGCATAGAAGCAACAGGCTTCTCCTAAGGCCATGCACAAACCCCCTTGTTTCATGAAGAGGAGATCCAGGCCTCTCCTGTTTTGAAGCACTACTTCATCTAGGGAGTTTACTTGTTCTTCCAACTGAGATATACTTGATTCTAATAAGCTTAAATCTGCATTGACTTGCATGCTAAGTTGTTTGAGATTCTGGTCCCCCACAACCAAGGAGGTTGTACCCAAGGCGGCAGTCCCTGCAACCCCTAGACTTACAAGGAAAGGCACTAATATGGGAATGATGCGTTTTGCCCGTGCGAAGCCTGGGAGCTGGAGATGTTCCCTTTCCTCTGTTCCCTCATATATGTATACTTGGGGTAAAATGTGCACCAGAATACAGAGCTCTGTGGTGGTTTGTAGGTGTTGCAGAGCGACACATGGGGTAATACCCCGTGTATAGGCAAACGAAGTGGTGGGGGGAGCTACAGCTAACTGAGGGCTCTCACTGCTTGGGAGATCTGCAGCATTAACTTGGGTGGTGGTGTTGCAGGATGCCTGGAGGGGGGAACTGTTTAATAGGAACTGTGGTGAATGGAGACAAGTTCCTTTTCCTTGAAGATCTCCCAGAGTTAGAGTCGGGTGGGTACCCCAGGGACATAGTCCCCGAGATTGAACCTCAGTTAGATTGAGGATCTGTATACTTTTCTCCGTGTCTCCTACAGGGGAGACAGCCCCGATTCCCACGTAATATGGGGGATGGGGATCCAGGCATAGCCAGCAGTCTTTTGCTAAGTCGGGGTGAGTGGCATTAGCAAGCTGGTGAACTGCTGACAGCATAGGAAGAAACTGATTTTCGGGTGGTGGAGAAGGCATAGGGGTTTCTTGCATGGAAAGGGCGGCGGAAGGAGTGGTTACAACAATGGGGTTAGAAGGTTCAGGTACCAGGAGAATGATATTACAGATGGGGCCCGACTGGGTTGAGGGCGTGGGGGACAGGCTTTCTTTGAATAGTAAATAACATTCCAGGGTCTAGTCCTGATGCATGCAGTCTAAGTCCCCATGTTTTACCTAGTTCCCATACCTTTTGAATACTAAAGGCATCCCAATGAATAACTGTGAGCTTTAGGGGATTGCAGGTTTTAGGTTGGTTACAAGGGGAGGCAGTTAGTTTCCTGCTGAGAGATATGTATGGGTCCTTGTTGCCTTTCCAAGGAGCACTAGTTTCGCAGCCTCAGGCAGCACAGCGGAAACTGTTGGGGCTTGTGGCAGTGGGTAGGGCCAGCAGCTGGACAAGTGTAGAAACCTACTTTAGCAAGCTGTTTTTCGTTTTCTATGTTGCTATACCTGCACCCTGGAAACTGTGGGCTGTGGCTTCCCCATCCTTTGGGGATTAGGGACAGACTAGGCCATAACTTACAAAGGTCAAAGTTAAAAACTGGCTGTTAATCCTCGTAGTAGGTGGAGATCACAGTCCCCATGATAGTATCCATTAAGACCCAGGAGTAGTTTCCCGGGGCATAGTAATACCGCGAGTGGGGCTGATAGGCCTGGCTTAGGGGGAGCCCCACGAGGCTAAGACTAGGATTTTGGGGCTCGCAAGAGTCTTATCTTTAACGGGTCCTTCTCGGTGGCTGGTTTGATGATTCTCCATGTCTCCGGGTGCATGTCGGTGGCCGCTTTCACTTGCAAGTGATGAATTCAAGGATGGATGCCGCTGACTTTAACGGCAGTTGGTGTTGTCAGGATCACCACGTGAGGGCCTTTCCACTCGGGGGCAAGAGCCTCGGTTTTATGCTGTTTCACCCAAACTTGATCACCGGGTTGGAATGGGTGAGGGATTTCTGGAGCTGGCTTCTGGAGGGCCGCCTGCATGTTTTCTATTGCAGCCTGTTGAACTTTTTGGAGTTCCTGTAGTGACTGAAGCAAGTTATGGTTAGATAATTCTGTCACATTTTCTATTTCAATTTTTGGGAGTAACGGCGGAGGCCGTCCAAAGAGAATTTTAAAGGGGGTTAGACCTTTAATATAGGGGGTACATCTAGCCCTTAGGAGGGCATAGGGAAGGAGGGTTACCCACCCCTCGCCGGTCTCCAGGGTTAATTTAGTCAAGGTCTCCTTGAGTGTTCGATTCATTTTTTCTACCTGACCTGAGCTTTGGGGATGATATGCACAGTGTAAATTTCAATCTATCCTCAATGCCTTTGCTATAGCTTTTGTGAGCTTTGAAATAAGAGCTAGTCCATTGTCTGACCCTATTGATAAGGGTAGGCCATATCTCAGGATGATGTTTAAAAGTTTCTTGACAGTAACTGAGGCAGTCTCGGCTTTAGTGGGAAACGCCTCTACCCATCCCGAAAAAGTGTCCACCAGCACCAACAGGTACCTATACCCATACTGTCCAGGCTTTACCTCAGCAAAATCTATTTTGCAATGTCTTCTGGTGGTTAATCCCCGGTCCTGGACTCCTTGGGTGGACCTTAGCGCTGTTAGTTTGTTGACAAGGCATGCAGCCTTGAATATGCTCCCGCGCCAGCTGATCTAGGCGGGGAAGGAAGAATTCCTTCGGTATGAGTTCAGTTTTGTTTTTACCAAATGAGTTCCTTTGTGGAGTTGGCGTAGAAGTTGCAGCCCCAAAGTTTGTGGGAGGAAGATTCTACTGTCCTGGAGTTGCAGCCATCCCTCGTGGTTACTAATTCCGCCCAGTTTTTGTGCAGTCATGAGGTCTTCATCTGTATACTTTGGCAGCTTGCTCAGCACCGGGGGGTGGGGTGAGGGTGGGGGGTGTAACATTAGCAAGCAAGTGGTCCTGCAGTAAGCAGTGTCCTTGGCTGCTTGGTACGTCTTTCTATTTCCTATCACCTTCTCTGAGTTTCCTTTCTGATGACCAGGGCAGCGGATAATGGCGACTTGCTTTGGGGCCCATATAACTGCCAGAAGGTTCAGGATTTCTTCTTTGTTTTTAATAGTTTTCCCTTCTGCAGTGAGCAATCCCCTCTCCCGATAGATTGTCCCGTGCACGTGCGCCGTGGCAAATGCATACCTGCCATCAGTGTAAATATTAACTGTTTTTCCTGCCCCTGCCTTTAGGGCCTCCGTTAGGGTGATCAGTTCCACTTTCTGGGCTGATGTCCCTGGTGGTAGGGGCTCGGCGCAAACAGTTCCTTGCAAAGTAACCACCGCCGTCCCCGCGTACCTTATTCCATCCTGCACAAAGCTGCTGCTGTCTGAGAAGAGCATCAGGTCAGGGTTATGTCTCGGGACGTCCGTGAGATCCCAATGTAGTTCCTGGAACTCCGTTACCTCATAACAGCAGTGCGGGGGGGCCTCCGAGGAGCTCTCTTCCGGCAGCAAAGTCGCAGGGTTTAAGCTGGGGGCACGCTGGAACTTGATCCAGGGCTGGTCTAGTGCCAGTGCTTGATAATGAGTTATACAAGCATTAGACATCCGTTTATCAGGAGCCCCTTGGAGCAAGGACTCTACAGCATGGGTGGCCATCATGGTTAAATCTTGTCCAGTGGTTAGTTTGTCTGAGTCTTTTACCAATACGGCAATGGCTGCGACAACTTGCAAACAGGGCGGCCAGCCCGAGGCCACTGGGTCGTTTTTTTGATAGATAGGCAACTGGCCTGTTCCATGGCCCAAGCTTTTGGGTCAGGACCCCTCGGGCGATGCCGTGTCTCTCATCTACAAAAAGATGGAATGGTTTCTCTATGTCCGGCAGGGCTAAAGCCGGGGCTGAAATTAATGCATTCTTGAGGGCCTGGAAAACTTTGTCTCCCTCTGGAGTGCATTGAAAGCTAACAACTGGTCCCTTTGTGATTTCATATAAAGGCTTTGCAAGTTCAGCAAATTTTGGGAATATCCCACTGCTCCCAGGAATTCTCAGACCTGCCTTTTATTACTTGGGGCTGGAATGCCTGTTATGACCCCATGCGCTGGTCAGTTAGAGACCTTTTACTTCCTTGGAAGTTGTAGCCAAGGTTGGTGGCTTTTGTTGTGCAAAGCTGGGCTTTCTTTGCTGATACCCATACCCCAGGGTTTGGAGTTCTCTAAGGAGGTCTCGGGTTGCATGCAGGCACTCACCCTCTGTTGTTGCGATCAACAGATTGTCCACATCCTGGAGCAAGGTCACCTCAGGGTGCTGTTGCCTAAAATCCCAGAGGTCTCGGTGCAGGGTTTGGTTGAATAGTGTAGGAGAGTTTTTAAACCCTTGGGGGAGCCGGGTCCAAGTTAATTGGCCATTTTCTCCCTTGTCTGGATCCGTCCATTCAAAGGCAAACATATGCTGGCTCTGCTTGGCCAGGGGAATGCTAAAGAAGGCATCCTTAAGGTCCAGGACAGTGTACACTTGTCTTTCGGGGGAGAGCCCGCCCAAGAGGGTATATGGGTTAGGGACTGTGGGGTGAATGTCCTTCACCCGCTTATTAACTTCCCTTAAGTCTGGCACCAGCCAGTAATCCCCGTGCCTGCCTTCCAGACTGAGAGCAGCAGAGTATTCCAGGGCGAGTGGCATGGCGCTAAGATTCCAGCTTGCTGTAGGCGCTGTATGTGAACTGTGATGTCCCTCTGGGTCTCCTGGGGTATAGGGTACTACTTTACCCTAATAGGCGCTGCTTGACTTTTAAGTTGCACCATGACTGGCAGTTGGTGGGATGCCAGCCCAAGAGGGTTTGATTCAGCCCATACTTGGGGAAACTCAGTCTGTAACTGAACTAGTAGGGAGGCGTTTGACGAGTCCAGGGGGAGCTTATTCTCGATTAGCACATACTCCTCACTTAGGGGGACAGTGATAAGAATTTTTGATACCTCCGGCTGAGTTAGGCTTACCGCTGCTGTGGTTTCTTGAAAGCCTATGTTGGCCTTGAGCTTGTGTAAGAGGTCCCGTGCTAGGAGTGGGTACGGGCAGTCCGGCATTACTAGAAATGAATGGGTTGCTTCCCCCTTCCCCAGGTTTACCGTTCTTTCAGTTGTCCAGGGGACCAACTGGGTTCCAGTCGCTCCCTGAACCAGGGTCCGTTTCTGTTGACGGGGGCCGTTATCCCTTTGCAGAACTGAGATTGCAGCCCCCGTGTCCACTAAGAAATGGACAGGCTCACCCCCAACAGTCAGCTTTACCCTGGGCTCTGGGGGGTGGGGGTGTTTCTAGAGCCCCAGCCCCGTCAGTCTGTTTGTAGCTGAAGTACCGGAGTGGGCGGTGGTGGTGGGTACTCTTCTGAACGCGGGGAGGGAGCCTGCGGTTGGGGCGGCTTATTTGGGCAGTCCTTTACACAGTGCCCAAACTTTTTGCAGAAGGCACATCGGTCCTTTGCCAGCGGCTTTCTTTTTGCATTCCTGCTGCCCCCTTTCCCAGCTGGTTGTTTTGGTTTGGCTTCCTCCAGGGCTGCTACAACCACTTTGGCCACTCTTAGCCTGCACATTCTCCTGGGAGTCCCGATTGTTAAAAACTTTCTGAGCTACCTCTGTTAATTCTGACAAGGTTTTGCCTTCAAAGCCCTCAATTTTCTGCAGTTTCTTTCTTATGTCCGGAGTTGACTGGGAGACAAATGCTATGACTAGTGCCCTCCGGTTTTCAGGGGCTTCAGGGTCTATCGGAGTGTACGTCCGGTAGGCCTCCACGAGCCATTCCAGAAAAGCGGTGGGAGATTCCTGTGGGCCCTGAATAACCTCGCTTACCTTGGATAAATTTGTTGGGCGCCTTGCAGCAGCCCGGAGACCCCCCATTGGAGTCCGGCAATAGGTGGTGAGACTCTCCCTACCGCAGCCAGTGTTGGGGTCCCAGTTAGGTCTCTCGGTGGGGAAGACATGCTCCACACGGGACTGCTCAGCAGGCCTGCCATCTGGTCCCAGTAACAGCTTCCTCGCTTCCTGGTGGATTTTCTCCCTCTCTTCCGCGGTGAAGAGAGCTTGGAGAAGCTGTTGGCAATCATCCTATGTGGGCTGGTGGGTATAGAAAATAGTTTCTAAGAATGATATAAGAGCTTGGGGTCTTTCAGAGAACGGCAGGGGTTGGTTTTTCCAATTGTAAAGATCACTAGTGGAGAAAGGGACATATACCATAAAAGGCGGGGCTCCCGTCCCTCCCATATCAACACCTGGGGACTGTCTTAAAGGGAGAACTGCTGGCGTCTGCATCTCCGGTTTTTCCGAGGACGAATCCGGGCTTGTTGGTTGAGGGGGACCCATCGGCTCTCCTGAGGATGGAGGGGGACGCGGGCTGACAGGGGGACCCACTCCTAGTGTGTGACGGGCTGAGAGTCTCCCGAGCCCCTTGCTTTTGCCCGGGTGCAGGGTATGGCGGGGGAATGTCATCATCCTCTGGAGGACTCTGGAGGACTGGGGGCTTGGATTTAGGGTTTTCCTTTAGAGATAAAATGTGAGAAAAGTTATAATTTCTCTGGGCCTTCCTCATCCATGATGGTTGTTGCATTACCAGGAGGTACCAGGCTATAATATCCGTGACTCAAAAATGTAAAAGTTGACTTTCCCAATCCTGAATCCAATGCTGTGATGCTGCTGTTAATGAAAGAAAACCTTTAAAACATTTCTACTGTATCACACATTACTCTTTAAAAGAACTTAGGTTCTCAATTATGGCCATGTGGGATGGTGAAAAGAGTCTTAGATTCAGACAGAGGCCTGTGTTTTAATCCCAACTCTGCTAAGATGTGCTGTATGGTCTGGGCAAATCATTTCACCTCCTCAGGCCTAGTTTGCTTTTTTCTTTTCTTTTTTTTTTGAGTCAGGGTCTCACTCTGTTGCCCAGGCTGGAGTGCAGTGGCATGATCACAGCTCACTGCAGCCTCGACCTGCTGGGTGCAGGCAATCCTCCCGCCTCAGCCTCTGGAGTAGCTGGGACTACAGGGGTGTAGTAGCATGGCTAATTTTCTGATTTTTTGCGGAGATGAGGTCTTGCTGTGTTGCCTAGGTTGGTCTCAAACTCCTGGACCCAAGTAGTCCTCCCACCTCAGCCTCCCAAAGTGTTGGGATGATAGGCACGAGCCACTGTGCCTAGCCTCTAAGGTTGCTTTTAAAATGGCTATGATGAGGTCTGCCCCAATGACCCTTTGTGGAATATTGCAGTAATACAATGAAAATTTTGGAAACAGTTGAGGAGACCTGTATTAGTTTGCTGGGAATCTTGTCACAAAGTACACAAACTAGGTGACTTCAACGACAGAAATTTATTCTCTAACCAGTGTGGAGGCCAGAGGTCTGAGATCAAGTTGTTGTCTTAGGGCCTGGCTGTCTCTGAGGGTACTAGGGAGGGATCTGTCCTGGCCTCTCTCCCAGCTTCTAGTAGTTTCTTGGCTTGTGGTGACATCACCTCAATCTGCACATGGCATTCTCACTGTGGGCCTGTCTCTGTGTCCACATTTCTCCCTTTAAAAAAAAAATTTTTTTTTTTTTTTTTAAGTCAAGATCTTACTCTGTCTCCCAGGTTGGAGTCAGTGGCATAATCATGCCTCACAGCATCCTTGACCTCCTGGGCTCAAGTGATCCTCCCTCCTCAGCCTCCTAAGCAGCTGGGACTACAGGTGCACACCACCACACCCAGCTTATTCAGATTCCCTTTTTTATAAAGACACCAGTCATATCAGATTGGGGGCCCACCTTACTCCAGTATGACCCTATCTCAACTTAACCACTTACATCTGCAATGATCCTACTTCCAAATAGATCATATTCTGAGATCCTGGGAGTTAGAACTTCAGCATACGAATTTGGGGGGATGCACTTCCATCCACAACAAGGCCTTGAGTCCACTTCATTATTATCAACCACACAGGTCTCTCTGGACTCGTTGGAACTGATGGGTACCCTCGGTGCTCCTGGGGTAGACTCAAGCCTCGGCTAGACCATTTTGGACAAGTTACCTGATTGCCTTACTCTCTGTTTCCTTATCCATAAAAAGGAGAGTGATGGTATGTACCTCTCTGTTACGGGCATGTCATCTGCAGTCCCCATGGGGGGAAAAAATTGCAGGGCCTCTTGTGAGAAAATGAAGGAATTTTAGAAGGATTATTTAGAAACTGAGTCAAAGAGAAAGTTCAGGGAAAGGCTTGGCACGTTACCTGGAACATAATGGCTCTCTTGTTATCAGCCCTTTGGAATGTGACCAGGATTCACGGTCCCTGGGCTGTGTGGAGAAGCAGGGAAATATGGACATAGGGGCATTTCTCTTACTAAGGGGTATATGATACTGTCCAAACATAGACTGTTTCCTCTCGAGGAAGGGGACAGAAAGACACAGACTTCTTTCTGTCCCCTTCCTCAGGGAGCAACTTCTGGTCAAGGTTGATCTCTGAAGGATATGCATATTCCTAGTAATGAATCTTGGGGTGCAGGTGATAGAGCAATGCTGAAAGTAATGCAGGTGTCACTCTTAATGTCATTGTAAACACCATATAGTAATTTTTTTTCACTTTATTTTATTATGAAGATGTGGGGTGCAAGTCAGGATTAGGTATATAAGTAATGTATGTGCAGGTGACCTTTGGGCCTCCAACTGGTCCTTACTTCCCCTGGCTTAGGATCAAGTACACTTTGTGTTATTACATGCTCTCCCCTTCCTCCCTCCCCTGGAAGTGTCCCTCGATTGCCACCACATAACAATTTGAATATTAACTTGCTTGATTATAAAAGGGATACGGAGACCCACTCCTGTCTGTCCATATTGCCACAACCCCTAGAGAAGGGCATGGCAAGGGTTCTAGCGCTCCTGCACGTACCCATGTTCCTGAGAGTTAACAAAGGTGCACTGCCCCTTCTCTCCTCTGCACTCCCAGTAACTTCAAAGAATCCTTAACTTCCTTGCGGGACTGTGCCCAATTAACTGAGAGATGTAAATCCTCATTGACTCCCTTTTCTTAGAAGTCATAGGTTTGAATAGTATAGTATCAATGTAATTCTAAGTCTTGTGATTTGTATAACTTTTGGGTACTAATAACAACATGTAGTAACGAGTGATGTCTTAAGTCCTGTTAATTGCCTTTACTGTATGGCAAGCTTGATTAACACCTCTGCTGGGTATTATTGATAAGAAACTGTGAGATACCTCTGGTAACTAGTGCCAGGAAACGTGGAGCACAAATGTCATTATTGACAAAATACATCTGTGACTTAAGTTCTATACAATGCTCTGTCAGTCATGTAGTCAATGTATAGGTACCAACAACCTTGAGCTTATAAAAGCAGACTATAAAACCTGAAGGATGAGCAGAACCATTTTAAAGAGGCCAGGAGCCCAGCTCTGCTCCCTGGATTTGAATTCAGAGATAAACTTCTTTCGACCAGTTCCCTGCCTCTCAATTTATTGGCTTTAAGGGTTAACAGCCAAGCGTTACTCAGACTGTAACTAAAGTGCTTTGCTGCACTGTCCTGAGGTGAGAATTTTTCTTCACTGACCGGTCACCATCAGTGCACCCTGTAAGTTCTAATAAACCCATATCTTTCCCTACTGGACCTCTGGGTGACTTCTTTGGAATAGGTAAACTTTGCCCACAAGCCCTCTCAGAATTGGGGCTACCGTGTTACAGGGGGTTTGGGTGTCTTGGTTCCAAGGAGGACTTCCTTTCTCATGGGGCTCCAGGGCAAGCCTAGCCCATTCCTCTCAGCCTCTTAGACATCTGCAGGTGTGGAAAGGAAAGTGCAGCTCAGGCCTCACTTCTTCCCAGATCTTTCCGGGTCCCACTGAGGGCCGATGGCCTTCTGTGACTGTGGTCAGTTCCTCGTGGCACATGGACTTACTGATGGGGTGCCTCTTGATGCCTCTGTCCACCCACCCCAGGGCTGTGTCCCTGACAGGCAGGGCTTTGTGATGAGTGTCTCCTTCCTGCACTCAACACCACATGCCTCTCAGTGACTCCACTGACAGGTTGCAGGATGGGCATGTCATCTATAGGCCCCCTAGGAAAAAAAAATGCAGGGCCCCTTGTTAGGAAATGACTCATAGCTTCAAGACGTTAGAGCAGGACTTTGTTCAGCAGGACCGTGGAGTCCCTTGTGATTGTATGGGCCAAATGCCAGTGGGGCTGGCCCTGGCTGGTACTACTCAAGCCAGTGTCTCCCAGAAATAAATATTGTTTAAAATAAGGGCCAGGTGTGGTGACTTACGCCTGTAATTCCAGCACCTTGGGAGGCTGAGGTGGGAGGATCCCTTAAGGCCAGGAGTTCGAGACCAGCCTGAGTAACGTAGCAAGACTTTGTCTCTACCAAAAAAAAAAAAAAAAAAAGATGGCCATCCCAGGAGAGCATGGGAAGGGAGAAAGATGCCTGTGTGGTGCTGTCTGCCCAAACCTGTCACCACTGTGCAGGGCCGGAGTCCGAAAGTGAGCCCTTCCCAGAGGGAGACGGCTGTGCTGGGAGTCTCTCAGTTCCTTTCAGTGTGTTCTTAATGATACCTATTATTAAAAGTGCCATGTTCTCTCAGAGGAGCTGCAGTGAGACCAAGGGCTTGAGGATAAATAAGCCACAGGGTGTCTGGGCCATGGTATTTATTGATTCATGAGTCTTCTTGTAAAGCAGAGAAAGACAGAAACAATTATGTGCCGAAAAACACGTTTTAATATTTTAAGTGGATCCATTAAACTTTTACACCGGAGTAATGAATTAGAGCGTTGCGGGACTGCCTGGAAGGGCCTTTGGCTTCTCCTGCTGGACTGCTCAGGGGTCCTCAAGTTCAGGGGGGAAGCGTTCTCTTGTACCCACCTCCAATATACATCGAGCACACAGCACCATAATCATTGGTTTACTTACTATGCAGTGGAGGATTAACCTTGCCCAAAGAGCGGCCTGGTCTTTGGCCTTGGCTCCTGAATCTCCAGGCCCCTGGAATGTCCTTTCTCAGGGGAATGTCTTTGTTGCCTGGGGCCCTTGGGCCACCCCAAAGAGTTATGCTAACCATGGGATTTTCAGTGGGAGCCTTGGGCACACTGTAGCAGCTTGACCTCCCTGTGGCTGGAGATGGAAGGCAGAAGGGAGGGTAATATTGGAGACCTCGGAGTCTGCAGTTGGTGTCAGAAGTGAGGAGGTCTTTGGGACCCCGGACTCTGAAATATGTGTCAGAAGTGGGGTAATCTTGGAGATCCCTAAATCGGTGTCAGAGCGAGGTGGTCTTGGAGACCCTAGACTTCACAGTCAGTGTCAGAGTGAGAAGATCTTGCTGGGTGTGGTGGCTCACACCTGTAATCTCAGCAATTTGGGAGGTGGAGGCAGGAGGATTGCCTGAACCTAGGAGTTCAAGACCAGCCTGACCCACATGGTGGGACCTCGTCTCCACAATAAATCAAAAAATTGGCTGTTGTTATGACTCCTTGGAAGGCTGAGGTGGAAGGATTGCCTGAGCCCAGCAACTTGAGACTGCAGTGGCCGTGAGCATGCCCCTGCATTCCAACCTGGGTAACAGAGTGAGATTCTGACTCAAAAAAAAAAAAAAGAAAAGAAAAAAAGAGAAGTTAAGCAGGCGACACTTTTATGGTAGTACGAACTGGCAACCAATTCCTGATCAAAACCCAAAGTGCCCAGGTCATAAGAGATAAGATAGACAAGTGGGACCTCATTAAACTGACAAGCTTCTGCAAAGCCAAAGAAACCATCAAGAGAGCAGGGAGGCAGCCCACAGATTGGGAAAAAATATTTGCCAACTTTGTGTTTGACAAAGGCCTAACATCAAGGATCTACAAGGAACTCAAATGTGCTGAAAAAAAAAAAAAACAAACAGCCCCATTACAAAGTGGGCAAAAGATATGAATAGACACTTTTCAAAAGAAGACATACTACAGTCAACAGATACATGAAAAAATGCTCAGCCTCACTAGTCATCAAAGAAATGCAAATTAAAACCACACTGAGATACCACCTAACTCCAGTCAGAATGGCCATCATCAATAACTCAAAAAATAACAGATGCTGGAGAGGATGTGGCGAAAAGGGAACACTTCGACACTGTTAGTGGGAGCATAAACTAGTACAGCTTCTGTGGCAATCAGTGTGGCAATTCCTAAAAGTTCTAAAAATCGACCTTCCATATGACCCTGCAATCCCCCTACTGGGAATATACCCTGAAGACTTCAGGTCACTCCATGAAAAAGATACCTACACACGTATGTTTATTGCAGCATTGTTCACAATAGCAAGAGCATGGAACCAGCCGTGCTGCCCATCAAAAGAAGACTGGATAAAAAAAATGTGGTACATATGCACAATGGAATATTATGCAGCCATAAAGAATAACAAAATCATGAACTTCGCAGCAACCTGGATGGAATTAGAGCTTATAATACTGAGTGATCTCTCACAGAAACAAAGAGCTCATAATGTTCTCACTCATTAAGTGGTCCTTGAACAACTACCATATTACTATAAGAAAAGGATTGAAAGTAGCGGCAAATTGCAGGGGTGCGGGTGGGGAGGTGAGATTGACAGTAGTCAATATCTGCCTGGGGAAGGGAGGGCACACTTCATCGATAAGGGTACCTGCACAATGAATATTTGAATACCTAACCCTGAATTGTGCCCCCACAATTTTAAAATAAAAATTAAAAGAGGAAAAAAAAGGTCTTCGGGACTCCCAAACTACACAGTTGATGTCAGAAGTGAGGGGGTCTTGGGGATCCTCACTTTTCTGTCAGTCCTCCCAGAGAACAATTTCTTCAGCTCCTGTACAGAGCCAAGTGTGGAAATGCTCAGTGAGAGCTGGGGGAAGCAGAGCATGAATGGAAAGCTCTTTTTTGAAGCGAAAGCCTATGCTAAGGGTGAGTGTACGTGGGAGAGTCTCTTTGCAGCAAGAGAGCCTGCACCGTGTGGGATCTGGAAGACCAGCCTCTGTCATCCTTCTGGGAGTCACAGTGGTCATGCATCAGGTCCCTGAGATCCAAGGACACCAGAGTCTGTCCAGACCCTTCACCCCGGCCTTGTCTTCCAGCACTCACCCTGACTTCTTCAAGTTAACGTGCGGCCACTCATGAGCAGTGAAGGGCACAGGTTCTAGAAAAGCAGCATAAACCTTCTAGGCAGACGTTCTCTCAGATGGGATGGGAGAAGCGGTGGGTTTCTGGGTGATCCCTCCCGCTTTGGGCATATGCACTTTGGCCCCTGACCCTGGTGGGAACTTGGTGGGGGTGGGGTGGGGAGCCTGCATGTGGCCACCTGCTCCTTCCCTGCCTGGCCAGGGGATCCTATGAGCCCTGGGAGATATGGCCTGTCCATGCAAGGCCCAGTATAGAGCCAGCTCCGAGTCTCTTCTGCTGCTCTTTCTGATCCAACGTGGTAGAGGTGGGAGAACACCCAGCAGCCTTTCCAAACCTTGGCTGGCTGAGGGTCTCCGGGTCTTCTACCCAGAACGGGCCTCATGAATGGACTCATTCTCAAGCTAGCCTCTCTCACAGCAGCAAAATGGCTGCTGCAACTCTAGGCGTCTTCTGTACACTCTATACCAGTGGGAAGAGAGGCCATCTTTCCATGAGTGTCAAAGCACAGCCAGGCTTATTTTTTCTCACTCTGTCACCCAGACTGGAGTGCAGTGGCCGCTCCCGACCACCGCAGCCTCGACCTGCTGGGCTCCGGCGATCCTTCCGCCTCAGCCTTCCGAGTATTACAGGCATGCGCTACCACGCCCGGCTGATTTTTTGATTTATTGTAGAGATGAGGTCTCGCCAAGTTGCCCAGGCGGGTCTCGAACCCGCAGGCTTAGGCCATCCACTCACCTCAGACTCCCAAAGGTGCGGGATTACAGGCTGAGCCACCGAGCCCGGCCAACAGCCAGGCTTCTTACCCAGTAACCACCTCTGGGTCTCCCATGGCCCATCACTGAACCAAGTGAGGATCCGCAGGGACCCAGCTGAGGTGGCCGTTCATTTCCTCTGATACCCATGAGCTGTTTGAGGAAAACTGGAAGTCAGGGTGCAGTGACCACGAGGAGGGAGACAGGCAGGCATGTGGTAAAAAATAACAAGATTTCACTCCAGCACTCACCACTGACTAAACTATGAGATCCAATTTCCAGGAATTCCCCAAGAATTTCTTTGGCCCAGGCTATCCTTCTAGAAGTGGCTACCTCGCATGACAGACCCCTGGGCAGCCCACAGCAGCTATGACTTTTGTGTGTGGGGGGTCACGTGACCAACTGTGTCTCAGCAGTGGCTGCGGGGAGCAGATTACCTTAGCCTGGGATCCCCAGACGCAGAGCATGAGACAGTGTCTGAAGTGCAGGGCTTGACTGTGGGTGTGCCCACAGGGTGCGGAGCGAGGGCCAGGGAGGAGGGCAGTGCAGGGGGACAGTACAGGAGAGGCAGTCTGGTGGCTGCACAGGGCACCTGGCTGCACTCTGTGCTGGAGGACCACCTGGAGAAGCCGCGAAGACTGTCTCACCACCTGTTGGTGGAGGAAGGAGGTAGCATCTGTCCACGGCTCCTGCACCACTGGTCAAAGTTTGCCCCATAGAGTGTTCCATGTCACCACATTGCCAGAAACTTGCGCAGCAATTTCCTTGGATGTCCTCTGTCTCTGCAGGACATGCATATTCCCAGTGATGAGTCACGGGATGCAGGTGCTTGAGCAGAGCTGAGAACAATGTGGGTGGCACCCCTCCTCACTGTAATTGTAAACACTGTAGAGCAATTTGAATAATTAACTTCCCCGACTACAAAACCGCCTGCTCTGCTGTCCCAGGTGCAGAATCTTTCTTCACCCACCGGCCGCTGTGGCTGCCTCCTGTAAGTTCTTTTTTTTTGAGTTGGAGTCTCACTCTATCGCCCAGACTGGAGTGCAGTGGACGCTCCTGGCCACCGCAGCCTCGACCTGCTGGGCTCTGGCCATCCTTCCGCCTCAGCCTTCCAAGTAGGCGTAATTACAGGCATGCGCTACCATACCCGGCTGATTTTTTTGATTTATTGTAGAGATGAGGTCTTGCTGCCCAGGCGGGTCTCGAACCCGCGGGCTCAGGCAATCCACTCACCTCAGCCTCCCAAAGGCGCGGGATTACAGGCTGAGCCACCGAGCCGGCTTCTGTAAATTCTTTTTTTGTTTTTTTTGTTTTTTGAGTCAGAGTCTCACTCTGTTGCCCAGGCTGGATTGCAGTGGCATGCTCAGGGCCATCGCAGCCTCTGCCTGCGGGGTTCAACGATCCTCCTGTCTCAGACTTCCAAGTAGCTGGAACTACAGGCATGCGCCACCATGCCTGACTGATTTTTCTTGATTTATTGTAGAGATGAGGTTTCGCCAAGTTGTCCAGGCTGGTCTCAAACCTGTGGGCTCAGGCAATCCTCTCACCTTGGACTCCCAAATTGTGGGATTACAGGTGTGAACCATAGCTCCTGGCCTCCTATAAGTTCTAATAAACCAATGTCTCTCCCTGTTGGACCTCTGAGTGACTTCTTTGGGATAAGTAAACATTACTCGCGAGTCCCCTCAGATCTGGGGCCACCACGTTACCCCGCTACTGCACATACACAGAGAAACCATAGGTAGGTAGTAAGAGATGCGCAGTGCTGGTGTGGGGTGATGCCCCCAAGCTGCATCTGCAGGAGGCTTGTTGCTGCAGTGGTGGCCAGGGAAGGGGCAGTGAGGGCAGCCAGGTCTGTTGTTTATCCATGTCTGGGCTGCTTCAAGAGAGAAGCCTAGCAGGACAGCTTCCTAGAAAGATGGCACCCTTCTTTTCTGCAAAGATCTGGTTGGGATAGGGTCTCAGGGTAGCTTCTGAACTACCCAGCTTCAGAATCTGGCCCCAATAAGGAAAAGAAGAAATCACGCTTCTTTCCCTTATTATTCCCTTAAGAAATAAAAAAGTTAGCTGGGTGTGGTGGTGCATGCCTGTAGTTCCAGCTGTTGGAAGGCTGAGGTAGAAGGATCGTCTGAGCCAAGCAGGTCGAGGTTGCAGTGGCCGTGAGCATGTCACTGTACTCCAGTCTGGGTGACAGACTGGGTGAGACTCTGACTCAAAAAAAAAAAGAAGTCTTGGGGACTCCCCAACTACACAGTTGGTGTCAGAAGTGAGGTGGCCTTGGATACCTCAGGCTTCGCAGTCAGTGTCAGTGAGGAGGTTTTGGGGACTCCAGACTCAACAGTTGGGTGTTGGTTGTACTGGAACTGGCAGTTCAGTTTTATCTCAAACTAAACAAAACCGCTACCCATATGAGAGGTGCTATGTGTACATTTAACTGGCAAAATGTTTTCTTTTTTTTGTATAGAGATGAGGTCTCGCTATGTTGCCCAGGTTGGTCTTGAACTCCTGGGCTCAAGCAATCCTCCCTCTTCAGCCTCCCAAAGTGCTGGGATTATAGGCATGAGCCACCATGCCCGGCTTTTTTTTGTTGTTGTTAGCACATCTCCAAGGTTTCCTTTGGCCTTCTAGCTACACTTATGCTCTGGTGCATACACTGGAGGTTTAATGTCAAACCTAAGCAATGAATTGACTTTTGTCATAATTTGCTTTTGGTACTGGGTGGACCATGAGACACGTGAAGAACTAGCTTTATTTATTTATTTATTTTTGTCAAATGAAGATGATAATTACCTGCAGGGCTCCTCTCTCTTTCTGGAATCATTCATTCATTTACTAAAAAATATTTAGTGTTTGTTTATGATATACAACCACCATGGGCTGTGGAGAGTTATATACTATAAAATCCCTAATCTCTAGAATCCTAATCAGAAACCAGGGTGGAATTGGGGCAGACCACATGGCTTATGGGTTCCCCAATTATGTCAAACCACAGGCACAGGAACTGCATCGGGAACAGGCGTGATCCTATTGGTGGGCCTAGTCTGGTTCTCCACTTAATTTCATTCTTCCTCTGGCCAAGTACAAATCGATTCTCCACCTTAAACTTGTAGCTGTGTCAGATAAGAAAGAGTGAAGAATTGTTAAACTTGTGCAAATACATCATGAGTATATGTTAAGACTTTGTCAGTGCACCCAATGGCCATACAACGTAGGTGCCATTTTCAAAGGGAGACTCCTGTCCCCATAAAATGGAGCAAAGACAGAGTTTCAAGAACCACCGTGTCTGCAGATTTTAGGCAAGAAGTTTTTAAATAAATGATAGACACGTCCAAATAGCATTTGTCTACCTTTTACTTTTTCAGGCTGTATCATTTTCTCCAGAGTCTGCTGTTAATAAGTTAGAATTTTGTCACAGAGTTTTGGCAAAGAGTGAGATTGTCCTTCCGAATGCATTATTCTTATTTTCTATATGCAAAACAGATTGCTTGTCTACAGATAGATTATATTGAAAACACAATAAGTTAATTCAGCTGTTAGGTTGGAAGAGGATTTTAAGAAATACCTGTATTGAGCATTTCCTTTCATTTCTGTTCCTGATCTTTCAAATTTAAATACAATCCAACTTCTCAAAGGTTGAATACAGAGACTCAGTATAGAATTCCTGAAGGAACAGGGCAGGGGTTTGCACACAAAATATAGCATCTTAAATATTTCATTTTTTCCAAGGTATCAGTGTTTTACTTATAGACTAAGGAATCCAAGTTAGCTTTTTGAGTTGGAGTCTCACTTGCCCAGGCTGGAGTGCAGAGGTATTATCAGAACTCACTACAGCTTTGACCTTCTGGACTCAGGCAATCCTTCTACCTCAGCCTCCGAAGTAGCTGGGACTACAGGAGCACGCCACCATGGCTGACTAATTTTTTGATTTTTTTATAGAGACATGATCTCACTATGTTATCCAGGCTGGTCTCAAACTCCTGGACTCAAGCAATCCTCCCGCCTCAGCCTCTCAAAGTGGTGGGATTACAGGTGTGAGCCACTGCACTCGGATGGGAATCCAAGTTCGCCTTTTTTTTTTGAGTATGAGTCTCGCTCTGCTGCCCAGCCTGGAGCGCAGTGGCACACTCAGGGCCACCGCAGCCTCGACCTGCTGGGCTCTGGTGATCCTTCTGCCTCAGCCTTCCAAATAGCTGGAACTACAGGCACGTCCTACCTCACCTGGCTAATTTTTTTTTAATTGTAGATATGAGGTCTCACCAAGTTGCTGGTCTCGAACCAGTGATCTCAGGCAATACACTCGCCTTGGCCTCCCAAAGTGCTGGGATTACAGGCTGAGCCACCGAGCCCGGTCTTGAGTTAGCTTTTTAAAAGAAGAAGCCTGTTAGGGGCTTTGGCATACCAGGGGTGGGGTGGGGTGGCGGGGGGTAATGGCATATATACCACTGAGCCGGGAGTAAAACGATCAGGAGAAATGTTCGGCTGGAAATGCAGAACTGCCTCATCTCCCACTGTGACTCCACCTTCTGCTGTCAGAGTTGGAACAGGAGAACCCCTTCCATAGCTACCCGAGGAGAACCCCAGGCGTCCACCTATGCCAGTTGGAAATTTCCCCATGTGGGCTGCCACCTCCCACTGCTGACTTCTGCCTTGTGGGCCCTGGTCACATATGGAACGCTAACTGCAAAGCCATCTGGGAAGTGGAACTTTGGTTTTCCCATCCTGATTGTATTGGAGCTTAGGCTGGGGAGTTGAACTTGCCATTTGCAATGATGCCCACAGCAAAACTCCTGTCTCTTCCCTTTCTGCTTCCCCTCATTCCCACCCACTGCCCTCTGTCCTCTCCCACATTTGCAAGGCATTACACACCCACACACCCACCTCCCTGCTGTGGTGCACAACCCCTGGGGAGTGCAATCTCTTGTCCACAAGTTTTTCTCTTCTGGAGACAATCTCCCTGGAATCCTGGTAAGTAACATTTTCCATCTCATTATGATTCTATCACTGTTAAAAGTGTTTCATTGTGGCCTGCAACTGACGCTTCAGTGTCACACTGAGGTTATGAATGTGTCAGGAAGGTACTTTTTCCACCTGCCCTCCTGGGTAGACAGTGCCCTCTTGGGCAGATGGCTGTCCTCCTGGGTAGATGGCTACTTTCTCGGATAGGTGGTGACCTCTTGGGTAGATGACTTCTCTCTTAGGTAAATCGTTCCCTCTTGGGTAGATGATGCTCTCTTGGGTAGATGGTGTCCTCTTAGGTAGATACCTCTTCTTGGGTATGTGGTGCCCTCTTAGATAGATGGTACCCACTTAGATAGAGGTAGATGCCTCCCTCTTGGGTAGATGGTGCCTTCTTGAGTAGATAGTGCTCTCTTGGGTAGATGGTGTCCTCTTGGGTAGAGGGTACCCTCTTGGGTAGATAGTGTCCTGCTGAGTAGGTGAATGTCCTCTTGGGTAGATGTTATCATCTTGGGTAGGTGGTATCCTCCTGGGCAGATGGTTCCCTCTCAGTTGATGCTGCCCTCTTGGAAGTTTGCCCATGCTGCTACCTCTTGAGAAGGCAATTGAAATGCCCAGTTCACTCCGGGCTGCCTTGGACCCCAATTCTTTTGCACCCTCTCTTTATCATTGCTCTGCTTCTAAATATGCCACTTCTTTTCTGTGCTTATTTTAAAGACTTGAATGCTGACTTTAAAGCATTCAGAAGTAAGCTGAGCTTCTGTCAGGAAGCAGCACATGCACAAAAGAAGCTGAACCCAAGGATGGCCAGAACAATGCAAGACGAGATGAAAGAGCTGAAAGAAATAGAATAATGATCATGTGGGAGGGAAATAGCTGGGCTTGCCTGTCTCCTTTGTTAGGAGCTATAAACTCTAGTTTCAACTTTAGTTAAATTGTATTTTTTATGGGATCAAATTCTTTTAATAATTTTAGAAATCAAAATGTTATCCAGTGACTAAGAACCAGGAGTGGAAACTACTCAGGTCACCTGAAGACAGAGACTTAATTTTACTATGAGATTGAAATAGAAAACATATCTAAGGAGTAAAGCAGCAAAAAAACAAAAAGAAATAATTTAAACAGCTCTTGTTATAGTAGCTCTATAACCTCTTCTTTAGGGTGAGTGATGATTTCTGTCAAGCAAGTAAGAAAATATTCCCATCTCATGAATGTAATTTATCTACAAACAAGTTTTCCAGGGGTGGAGGAAGTTGGTTAAAAATACTGAGTGAGGCCGGGCGCAGTGGCTTAAACCTGTAATCCCAGCACTTTGGGAGGCCGAGGCGAGAGGATTACCTGAGTCCAGGAGTTTGAGACCAGCCTGGGTGACTTGGTGAGACCTCAACTCTACAATAAATCAAGAAAAATTAGCCAGGCGTGGTGGTGCAGGCCTGTAGTTCCAGCTCCTTGAAAGGCTGAGGCAGAAAGATCGCCTGAGCCCAGAAGGTAAAGGCTGCAGTGGCCGTGTGCATGCCACTGCACTTCAGCCTGGGTGACAGAGTGAGACTCCAACTAAAAAAAAAAAAAATTACTGGGTGTACACATGTTCTCACCTATAAGTACGAGCTCAACTAAGGATCTGCAGAGACATAGAGAATGGTATAATGGACACTGGAGATTCAGAAGCGGGAGGGAGGAAAGGGGTGGAGACACAAAAAAATCACCTGTTGGGTAAAATGTGCACAGGTGGGGATGGCGGGTACTTTTAAAACCCAGATGAAAACTTATTTGTACCCCCTAAAGCTATTGGAATAAAGAAAAAAGAAAAGAATATACTGGGTGTAGAGGCCTAATTTCCTCTCCTGCGTAATTTATTGGGCTGATGTGAGAGTGCAGTTTCTATTTGTAAATAAAAAAATTTAATTATTTTGACCATCTTCCCGTGGACGCTAGTCGTGGTGATTTGCTTGAGACAGTTAAGGGGTCGTCATCATGATTGTAACAGTGGAGGGAGAGTTAGGCCAGTGGGAGGAGTTTGGGAAGAAG
The DNA here is from genome assembly GCF_000164805.1 of Carlito syrichta. NCBI lineage: Eukaryota > Metazoa > Chordata > Mammalia > Primates > Tarsiidae > Carlito > Carlito syrichta. Next base: position 357,237 of record NW_007255318.1, on the reverse strand, counting down.
AGAAGGAACTGGGCACTCAGCCTCCACTGTGCTCTGATGGCCTCCCTGTGCATTACTTGCTGCCATGCAGGCCATGTGACCCGCCCTTGGGTCTGGGCTCCTCTCCCACTTGGCTTCTTCTGCCTCTACCCATCCACATCCTTCCAGGCTCAGCCTGAATCCCAGCCTACCTGTGAAGTTTTCTATGCATGTGCCTGCTTTCACTGTTTGTCCTTTTCCTGAATTCTCATAGTAATTTTCCTCTCGTTTCTGGCATTTTCTTTTTCTTTTTAAGTCAGGATCTCACTCTGTCACCCAGGCTAAGGTAAAATACAATCACAGATCACCACAGCCTCAAAATCTTGGGCTGAAGTGATCCACCCTCCTCAGCCTCCTGAGTAGCTGGGACTACAGGCATGCACCACCAGGCCCAGTTAATTTTTTTGATTTTTTTGAGGGACAAGATCTTACTATCTTGCCTAGCCTGGTCTTGAACTCCTGGGCTCAAAGGATTCTCCTGCCTTGGCCTCCCAAAGTGCTGGATTTACAGGCATGAGCCACTGTGCCTGGTCCTCTTCTTTCTTTTCTTTTTCTTTTCTTTCTTTCTTTTTTTTTTGAAACAGGGTCTCGCTCTGTTGCCTAGCCTGGAGTGTAGAGTGGTACAATTATGGCTCACTACTGCCTCGAACTCTCAGACTCAAGTGATCTTCCTGCCCCAGCTAGGACTACAGGTGCACACCACCATGCCTGGCTTATTTTTTCTTTTTGTAGAGTCGGGGTCTCGCTTTGTTGCCCAGGTTGATTTCAAACTCCTGACCTCAAGTGTTCCTCCCACCTCTGACTCCCAAAGCAGTGGGATTATAGGCATGAGCTACTGCATCTGGCCTATGGCATTTACTTTCTTTCTTTCTTTTTTTTTTTTTAATGTGGTCAACTTGTGTTTTGTGCTAGAGTGTAAAACCCATCAGTTTTACCCCTTCTCAAGTTGCTTGCCTGATACCTGTAACCTCGATTTCCCTAGTTGTCAGATTCAGGAAGTTTGGGCCCAGAATTAACTAAAAATCATACCAAACACTGTCTAAAGTTGCCTTTGTTATTTTTTCAGGCCCCATGCTGCACGATTTACATGCACTTGAACATGTATGAACTTATCTGATGCAATCATTACTATTATTCTTGTTGGCATTTCACATTTGGGGAAACTGAGGGACAGAGAGGTCAAGGCGTCTGGCTCCAAGGTCCATCTGCATATCCACTTGGCTGTACTCACATCTCTAAGTGTTCTCATACCTACTCAGGACGACAGCGTGATGGCAGGAAGCTCCTAACTTGGGCTGGATAATCACAGCCACGATTTATTACGTGCTGATTCTCTGCCAAACATGTACAAGACACTTTAAAGAAATGGCCTCTAATTCCCATGACTTCCATGTCCCATTTAACAGCACAGGGAACTGAAGCCTGGGGAAGTTAATGTCTGCCAAAGTCACACAAACAGCGCTGGGGTTTGGACTCAGATAGTGCGGTTCGGGGCCCTGGGGGCATACCAGGCAGCACACTTGAGTTCTGCCCCGTCGTGTGTGTGCCAGGGGGATGTCCAGTCTTTATTTTTATTGTTTGAGTCAGACTCTCACTCTTTTGCCCAGGCCAGAGTGCAGTGGCACACTCAGGGCCACCGCAGCCCTGACCTGCTGGGCTCAGGCATTCCTTCCGCCTCAGCCTTCCAAGTAGCCGGAACTACAGGCACACACCACCATGCCCAGCTATTTGTTTGTCTGTTTGTTTGTTTGTTTATTTTAGAAATGAGATCTCACCAGATGGCCCAGGCTGGTCTTGAACCCCTGGGCTCAGGCAGTCCTCTTGCCTCTACCTCCCAAAGTGCTGGGATTACAGGCGTGAGTCACCTCGTCCGGCGATGTCCAGTCTTTAAAATGTCCTCGATTCTGCTTCTTTAGAGTTTCTTGATAGTGTCTCTTCCCCCTCCTTTATCAGGGCATCCTATCCAAGTATTTTCTGCGGGAGAACGAGTTGTATATATATGCCTCAGCCTCCCAAGTAGCTGGGACTACAGGTGTGTGCCATCACATCCACTAGTTTTCCGATTTTTTTTTTTTTTGTAAAAACAAGGTCTTGCTATGTTGCCTAGGCTGGTCTTGAACTCCTGTACTCGTGTGATTCTCCTGCCAAAGGGCTGGGATGACAGGTGTGAGGCACTGTGCCTGACCTGACAAGTTGTATCGTGTAGCCTGGTATGGTAGGATTTGGTTGCATGTGACAGAAGTCTATCAATAGCAGTTTCGATACATAAAGTGTTATTCTTTTCCTGTAGGTGGGCTATCCAGGGATGCTATCACAATTTCCATGAAACCTCAGGGATCCAGGCTTCTTCCAGGGCTCTGTCTGACTGACCCTAGATTGTGACCCTAGTCCTCGTGGCCCTAGATGGCAGCAAGTTAAAGGCAGTCACAGAGAGGGATGTGCCTCTTTTCCTTTCAGAATACTTCACAGATGCACCATCCAACACTTTCCTTTTTTTTTGAGTCGGAGTCTCTGCCACCCAGGCTGGAGTGCAGTGGCACACTCACGGCCACTGCAGCTTAGACTTGCTGGGCTCAGGCGATCCTTCCGCCTCAGCCTTCCGAGTAGCTGGAACCACAGATGTGCACCACCATGCCCACCTAATTTTTTGATTTATCATAGCGACAAGGTCTTGCCAAGTTGCCCAGGCTGGTCTCGAACCCCTGGGTTCAGGCAATCCTCTCGCCTCCACCTCCCAAAGTGTCGGGATTGCAGGTGTGAGCCCCCGTGCGCTGCTGCCATCAAGCACTTTCTAGAATTGGGTCATGTGTCAACGATTCGGTGCAAGGGATGATGGTGAATGTAGTCACTGAGCAGGGTGGCATTGGGTGTAGCTAGGAATCAGTGTTTATTTTGAAGGAAGAGGAGAGTGGATCTCAGGCAATGGCGAGCAGCCCTTGCCATAGCTGAGCTGAACGCACTGATCAATTTTTGCGGATTTCTTTTTAAGAAGTATTCCTAGACGCATGTTATTACAGCGCTATTCACAGTAGCAAAAACCTGGAACCAACTCAGATGCCTGTCGAAAGTGGACTAAAGAAAACATGGTATAGACATGATGGAATAATGATGGAAGCCATAAAGAAGAACAAAAATCTCAGCAACATTGCTGCTGGAGACCTTCCTGCTAAGTGAACTATCACAGAAACAAAGAACTGAATACCACATTTTCTCACACGTCCACGGGCACTGATCACTGGTCACCCCAAACACCAGGGTGGGATGGGCAGATGCTGGACACTGGGAGGGGAGGAAGGGGCTGTGGCATAATGATCGGGGCGAGAGGGGACCAGCTAGAAGCCCCGACTTCACCTGCATGTTACCTACTTATGTAGTAAATCCTTACTTGTACTTCACAACTCTAAAACAAAAGAAAAAAGACAAAAAATAAAGGAAGGGTGCCCCTCCTGGTCGGTGTACTTCAGCACCCCACCCTGCCATTTCACAAGCCTCGGCATCTTCTGGAGCTCGGCCCGGTCAACTGAAGGGGCCCATCCATCTGCCTCTGTGACAGGTTTCTGTGGTTCATTTCTTCCTTTCTTTTTTCAATTTTCTTTTTCTTTTAGATTCAGGGGGTGCACATGCACGTTTGCTACCTGGACTTATTGTGTAGTGGTGGGGATTGGGTTTCAGGTGGCCTCTTCCCTAGATAGTGAACATTGTGCCCTGTACGTAGTTTCTGGACATTAGATGCTCCTCCCCACTTCCCCTCTTATTGGTATCCCCAGTGTCTATTATTTCCATCTTTGTGACCGTTTAGTTCCCAGATATGAGCGAGAACATGCGGTATTTGGTTTTGTTTCTGAGTCAGTGCAATTAGGATGATGGTCTCCAGCTCCATTCATATTGCTGCAAGGGACATGATTTCATTCTTTTTTGATTTTAATGCAAGGGAACAATGCTTCCCTGGATGATGTTCACCGCTGGATATTAACTTCCTAGGAACACAGACAGTTCTGTCTTCTCCGGCCCTTTGAGAGTAGGAATGAGGAGACAGAAATAACTGGAAGTATCTTCCATTTTAACCTTACAGTACCAATCTCCTTCCCTGTCATCCCTCCCTGGGACTGCTATTTAAAACAAAACAATGCAAAGCAGTCTTATTAGTTTCCAGAGTGGCTGTAAAAACTGCCACAAACTGGGGGGCTTAAAAACATTATAAATGTATTCCTTCACAGTTCTGGAGGCCAGAAGTCTGAGGTCAAGGTGCCAGCAGGGCCAGTACCCTCCAGGCTTCAGTGTTGCTGGTAGTCCTTGGCATTCCTTGATTGCAGCTGCACTGCGCCCACCTCTCCCTCCCCGGTCACGTGGCCGTCCTGTGCTCCTGTCGTAACGTGGCCTTCTCCTCTCTGTGTCGCTTCTCCCCTTCTTATAAAGACACCTGTCACATTGGATGAAGGGCCCAGCCTGCCCCGGTATGACCTCATCCTTTAACTTAGGTCTTAATTACATCTGCAAAGACCCAGTTTGCAAATAAGATGACATCCTCCAGTGCGGAGCTTTAGGAGTTCAACACATCGTTTTGGGCGGATTCAACCTGCAACAGCACACGTCCACGGCCGAGTCTGGTGTTGAGGCATCCCTCCCTGTCAGGGCCGGTGGCTTGTGGCTGGCACCTGCTGGGCTTGACCCGTGTCTGTGTTGTGCTTGTGTCAAAGCAGTTGAAGATCAGTGTTGCACATGCTTGATGTTTCAGCTTTTCTGCTGGTTCCAGTAGCCTAGGCTGTTGAAAGATGGGGAGGAAGAGAAGCGAAAAGACATGAGTTTCCCCAAAGTTGTTGGTTCTGAGGCCCATCATAAAAGGGTTGATTCTCGGCGTGGTTGTCTACAGAAGACTGGAACTTTACTGCTCAGGGTGTGCTTTGTGGACACACGGCATTGACATCTCCTAGGAATTTACTAGAAATGCGGCCTCGCAGGCTCCACCAGTCCTACTGAATCCAGCTCCCCATTATAGCAGGCTTCAGGGTGATTCGTGTGCATGTTAAAGTTTGAGACACTGGACTAGAGGGAGAAGGAAGGAAGGAAAGAAGAGGGAGACCCACAGTCCCTCGGGCTTGATACCAAAGTGCTTGATAAGTCTAGGCAAGTCTGACCCCTGGTTAAATTCAGAAAGGCTGTCGGTCTGATGGCTGAGGCACTTTCATTAGGATCAGACCGGAAGAAATGCCGACAGGGGTAGGGGTGAGGGACAGAGCCGTGTGCTCCCGGGACTGACTGCAGGTGGTCATTCAAAGAGCTGCAGAGCGGCCGGGCTCGGTGGCTAAGCCTGTAATCCCAGCACTTTGGGAGGCCGAGGTGAGTGGATTGCCTGAGCCCGCGGGTTCGAGACCCACCTGGGCAACTTGACGAGATCTCATCTCTACAATAAATCAAAAAATTAGCTGGGCGTGGTAGCGTGCGCCTGTAGTTCCAGCTACTTGGAAGGCTGAGGCGGAAGGATCGCCAGAGCCCAGGAGGTCGAGGCTGCGGTGGCCAGAAGCGGCCACTGCACTCCAGTCTGGGCGACAGAGTGAGACTCCAACTCAAAAAAAAAAAAAAAAAAAAAAAAGAGCTGCAGAGTTAGGCGTAGTGGCTCACACCTGTAATCCCAGCACTTTGGGAGGCAGAGGCAAGTGGATTGCTTGGGCTCAGCAGCTTGAGACCAGCCAAGGCAACTCGGTGAGACCTCATCTCTACAATAAATCAAAAAAATTAGCTGGGTGTGGTGGTGTGCACCTATTGTTCCAGCTACTTGGAAGGCTGAGGCAGAAAGATCACCTGAGTCCAGCAGGTCGAGGCTGTCTGAGTGGTGATCATGCCCTTGCACTCCAGCCTGGGCAACAGAGTGAGACTCTAACTCAAAAAAAGTAAAAAAAAAGAAAAAAATGCTGCAGAGAGAGGCAAGACTGATTGAACTGTGCAACTTTGCCGAGTCTATTTGTAACTGGAGGAGCAGGGCAGAGGAATGTGCAGGGGACTAGGAGAGGGCAGATGGGCCAAGAGAAGCCCCCGGGGAGTCTGCGCTCTGCCCTGCCATTCTTACCCCCCACTCACCAACTGACACCCCCATCAAAATTTCGCTGCCTACTTTTGAGTGACTGCATTTTTAATAGATCCAAGTTTTAAATTTTACAATTAGAAACCACTTACTTAAGATGCAGATGAGACAATGAACTCATTGAAGTAGTGGAGTAAAGTGACAAATGACAAACATCCCTTCCCTAGAAGGGTAAGGAGAGCAGGATGGGAAGGCGGAAGGGTGGAGAAGGGAGAGACCGAGGATGCCAGAGGCACGTCTTCTTGGTCAGTGTCTTGGTCAGTGTCTGGCGACTTCCGATTCTGCAAAATGCAATAGGAGTTGCGGGCTTGGGAGGTTAGTTGCGGGCCACGGGTGTCTGCCACACGCCTGGAGCTCAGAGGGGATGTGAGCGCTCACTGCTTCTGTGAAAGGGCGCAGGGTGTGGGTTCTGAAGGTCAGAGCTGAAGGTCATGCCCGGTGTGAGTGCCTCAGTCTGTGTAATCAGAAGCAGGGACTTCAGTTTTGCCACTGATAAAATGCGAAATCTACTTACCTTGCAGGGGTGCCCGGGCAATCCAATAAGATAAAATTATGGGTAAAAGTGCTGTCCCAGGTATCTGCAAAATTACTCTTGTTAGGATGCCTTTTAGAATTTGGCAGATGTCACTTTAAAGGGACATGATTTTAGGAGCATTTGTTGACTGAAATAATAGAATGTGACATATGGCCGTTATGCTAAAAATGTGCAATTCTGATGCAGAGACAAGGTATCTATCACAACATACTAAATGACACAATATACCAGGGGGACCTCCCCAGAACTGGAGTTATCTTTTGGAGGGCGGCCCCTTGTAGTACAGGCTTCCCCTGCTAGTTGAGTGATCTAGGAACCCATCAACTTCAGTGTACCAGCTAGCTTTGCTGTGAGAGGCTGTGTTCGGCTTCAGTGAATTTCTTCCCGGAGATTCTTTTAACGCATTTGCCCATTTTATGATGGATAATTTATGAGTATACTTGCTCACACTACACTTAGTGTTCAGCTATTTTTGACCAAAAACATGACCCCTATGCCCCACCCTCCCTATTCACCTGATCTCACCCCAGCGACTTTTTTTTTTTTGTTTCCTCGATGAAAAAAGTCCTCAGAGAGAAATGTTTTGCCAATGTGGAAGAAGTGAAACAAAAAATGGCAGAAGCACGAAAAGGTATCAAAATGGACGAGTTCAAAAACTGTTCTGAGCAGTGGAAAGAGTGTCTCGATAGGTGTATGGCCACAAACAAAGAGTGCTTTCAAGGTGACTAAAGTTTAAACATGTAAGAATAAACACACACTTTTTAAAACAAATAAATTCCTGATTTCTTGGATCTTCCCTCATATGAAAGCCAAATGGTGCTATGGATGGAGGGTTCTGAGGGCCAAAACATGTGAGGCCATGTGGGCCCCGGGGGTTGAGAAAGCTCTTGGAGGACATGAGACTTGAGGCCACTTGTCTAGTGGGAGGGACAAAAGGCAAAGGAAGCAGGGACACTCATGCTCTCTCGGGCTCCCAGCGCGTGGTTCGCTGGGCTGGCATTTGCAGTTATGCAGAGGGCGCACTAATTATACAGATGTGATGGAAGGGTGTATTAGGGGACTAACTGGAGAGGCTAGGTGCATAAATTTGATCAAGAAGACAAGAAAGTGACTGAGGAAGTGGGTAATCGTTTTGCACAATGGTGCTCTCAGAAATTCTAATTAGTGGCAGCAATTGGATTCTGCAATTTTTTTCTTCCGTGCAGTCCCAACAAAACCAATTAACTCTTATTGCATCTATACATTATCACATACATAAGCCGTAAGCAAGAGAAGGCCTATTTAGTCTAACTGTTGCCTTTTGGCTTCTAATGGAAAATCAATATATTTTGGCATATTAAACCATTAATGCCTTTAATATATTGACTTCCTCTCTCTCTCTCTTTCTTTCTTCTTTTCTTCCTTTCTGTCAGGGTCTCACTCTATCACCCAGGCTGGTTGGAGTGCAGTGGTATGATCACGGCTCACCAAAGTCTCCCACTCCTGAGTTTGGGTGGTTCTCCGGCTTCAGCCTCCCGAGTAGCTTGAGCTGTAGACATGGGCCACCTTGCCTGGCTAATTTTTTTTTTTTTTTGGTAGAGATGAGTTCTCTCTATGCTGTCCAGGCTGGTCTTAAATTCCTGGGCCTAAGCAATCTGCCCACCTCAGCCTTCCAAAGTGTCGGAATTTATAGGCATGAGCCACTGTGCCTAGACCACCTTTTCTTTCCATTTCTCTTCTACTTCGCCTGTCTCTGTTGCTGGGAAGGATGCTTTCCACTTTGAAAGCTGTTAATGGGAGGCCTCTCAGGAAATTGGAAGTAAACCAGATGTGAACTGGACATTTCTTTGACCCTCAAGGAAATGTCCGATTGAATGATGAAAGTCCTCAGGCTTCTAAGTTCTATGATCAGACATCACTTTATTAATTCCATGTTTCATTAATAGGTGGTCTCATCGAGAAGCTGTTGGGTGGATATTGTAAGTGTTGTTTGAAGGGTTTCATGAAGGTGCAGCAGATTGGATGAGGTGGAATTTCGAAAGCAGGGAAGAAAATCTCATGGTACCCGGTGATGGTTAATTGTAGTTGTCAACCTGGCTAGGCTAGGTTGTGCAAGTGTATGGTCAAATCTTAGTTTGATCCCATTGGTTTAGGTGTGGCCGTGAAGGTTTTCTGCAGATGTGATGAACGTTTGAACTCAGCTGACTTTAAGTGAAGATGGTCACCCTCTATTATATGGGTGGGCCTTACTCATTCAGCTGAAGTCCTCAAGAGAATAAATTGAGGGCCCTTGGGGAAGAAGGAATTCTGCCTCAAGGCTGCCTGAGCGTCCAGCCTGCCAGGCGGCCCTACAGAATTTGGACTCAAGACTGGAGTGTCAGCTCTTATCCGAGTTTCCAGACAGCAGGCCTGCAGATTTCAGACTTGCCAGTTCCCACAGTACTGTGAGCTAATTCCTTAATATCTCTCCCCCCTGCCCCACCATTTCTCCTCTCTCTCCCTGTCCTTCCCCCTCCTGCTCCCCCACCCTCTCCTCTTGGCTCTGTTTCTCTGGAGAACCCTAACTAACACACTGCCTGAACCCACCCACCCTCTGTCTCAGGCTCAGGGCCGTGATGGGTCGTTGCCTGTGCTGATGCTGTGCTGATGCGGCTTCAGAATCACCTGGAAGAGGCGGTGACTGTGATTTTTTGGAGTCAGCGCTTGAGAAGAGACCTGTTTGCTGTTCTAATTCTAACTCTTTGCGAATGTTGGCTAATGAAACACATTGGTGTTCTCGTATTAAGTACCATCGAATTAATTTTCAACAAATACTCGTGGACTTCTGATGCCAAAGTGCTGTACTGAGCATTACAGGGGATAGAATGACAGACAAGACACAGCAAAAAGATCTGGGCTGAGTATTTATTTCCTTTGCCACCCACAGTGGGAGCTCATAGAGGGCGGGGGTGGGTGAGCTGGCTGCCGCCGGGATGGGGTCCCGCTGGTTTCCCATGGCCTTGCTGTCATTTACTGCGTTTGATCAACTATAGAGACTGGGAAGGAAGCAGGAATGGCACTCCCTTGTAGGGGAGCAGCTGGAAGTGGCTCTTGTCGCCACCTGTGAACGCATGGAAGCACCTTCAAAGGGATCCTCTCACCTTGGCCTCCCAAAGTGCTGGGATTACAGGTGTGAGCCACCACATCCTGCTCACACATCATGTGTTAAAGTTAGGGTTCATAAAATGATCTCTAAATGTCAAGTCCATATTGCAGGGATACTGGTCATTGGATGGGAGAAAGCATCAAGTTTTTGATGAGAGGCTGAGACAGAGGAGCAAAGAAAAAGCTTTGAAATCAGTGTGGCAGTGTGGTGGTTGTGCAGTGAGATTGAAATAACAAATGATGCCATTAATAAATGAGGAGGAGCTTTTAAATGAACAGCAGCCCAAGATTGGAAATTAATTTTCAAAATGTTTCTTAACAAAAGAAATGAAGCAAATACATTTCTAACAATTAGGAAGTCATGAAGACCTCGTAAGAATAGCTTATTGCCGAAGAGATTCTCGATAAGTCTGAAGAAAACAGAAACCAGCCGGCTCAGATACTGCGAGACGATTCGAGCCTTAAGGGAATTGGTGTGCTCATTTTTGAAGCCAATTAGTCATCTTTGAAATATCTTAGAGAGGGAGAAAGGCAACCCAGTTGGGGTCTGTGGTCTGTGGCCCTCCCAGCCGTGAGATTCCCACCCCGTCCACCTCAGTCTCCATCCCATCCCACCCTGTCGCCTGCTCTGATGGGGTGTCAGTCAAGGGGTGTGTGGTCCGATCTTGGGTCTGCATTGGCCTGATCCTAAGGGATATGCCTGACCTCTTGGACCGTGGTTGGTATCACCGGGAAGTGTGAGTGGGCCACTGCAGACTTGGGGGGCAGTGGAGGGTCAGAGGCTGGACACAAAAGTGGGGCCTTCGAGTCAGGATAGTGGACAATGGTCTTGGCTGCACGAGACCTCCCAGGTCAGGAGCTTTTTACATGGTTGGCTGCTAGCTTTGTTGGTTTTTTGTATCTATTTTGCTTTTGTTGACCTGTGATTTTGGAGTCAAATACAATATGTAATTGCCCAGATCAATGTCATGGAGTTTTTTTTTTTTTTTTGGTCAGAGTCTCACTCTGTCACCCAAGCTGGAGTGCCGTGGCATGCTCACAACCACCACAGCCTCTACCTGCTGGACTCAGGTGATCCTTCCGCCTCAACCTTCCAAGTAGCTGGAACTGTAGGCATGCGCCACCATGCCTGGCCAATTTTTAAAAATTTATTGTAGAAATGAGGGCTCACCAAGTTGCCCAGGCTGGTCTCAAACCTCTGAGCTCAGGCAATCCTCTCGCCTCCACCTCCCAAAGTGCTGGGATTATAGGCGTGAGCCACCGCTTCTGGCCATGGAGTTTTTTTCCCCTGATGTTTTCTTCTAGTATATGTGTAGTTTCCAGTCTTACATTTCAGTCTTTAAACCAATTTTCCTCTTCTCCTTCTTCAATAGAGACAAGGTCTTGTTATGTTGTCTAGACTGGTCTTGAACTCCTGGCCTCAAGAAATCCTCCTGTCTCCACCTCCCAAAAGTGCTGGGGTTATAGGTGTAAGCCACCTATAGGTGTAAGCCACCTGAGTAGGCTGTGAGATTAGGGTCCAGTTCATTCTTCTGCATGTGGGTATCCAGTTTTCCCAGCATCATTTTGAAGAGATGGTCCTTTCCCCAGCATGTGTTCTTGGCATCTTTGTCGAAGACCAACTAACTGTAAACGTGTGGATTTATTTCTGGGCTCTCTGTTCTCTTCCACTGTTCTGTATGCCTGTTTTTGAGGCTTTGGGACCGATTTTAAAGAAAATGAATGGAGCAATTCTTTTTTTTTTTTTTTTGAGTAGGAGTCTCACTCTATTGCCCAGGCTGGAGTACAAGGGCATGCTCACAGCCACCTCTACCTGCTGGGCTCAGGCGATCCTTTGCTTCAGCCTTCCAAGTAGCTGGACTACAGATGTGTGCTACCATGCCTGGCTTATTTTTGGATTTATTGTAGAGATGAGATCTCACCAAGTTACCCAGGCTGGTCTCGAAACCCTGAGCCCAAGCAATCCTCTTGCCTCGGTCTCCCAAAGTGCTGGGATTATAGGCTTGAGCCACCATGCCCGACCATGAATGGAGATTCTAAGGTGAAATTTATGTGGGTGCTTTGCATTTTTACTTGCTAAATCTGGCCACCATATTTGCAAAGGCAGGCTACGTTAGTGGCTTTGAGTAAATTCTTCGAAAAAAGGTGTGTGTGTGTGTGTGTGTGTGTGTGTGTGTGTGTGTGTGTGTATGTTGTGAAATTGTATGAATTACTGATTGGGTAGGTTAATCTTCGGTTTGTAATTTCATAGATTTCATTAGTGATAATGAGATGAATGGTCACTGCCTTATGGAGGGTCTTCTTCATATGTGATATCATTTCATATTCTCCACGATGCCTGTGATCATGAGCATTCCTCTTTTATTAGTGAGCGCACACCAGGCCAAACATACGCCCCCACACCTGGCCACTCCCAGCCACGAGAAGCTTCCCTTTGGCTCAGCCCACTCTGGACTTCCACTGCGCTCTTCCGTTAATTAGTTCATCACAGTGTTTGAAAACCCTGCCCTGAGAAGTGGGGACCAGGATGTTAACCTGGGCGTCTATCTTCTATGAATTGTGTGAATCTCAGCCTATTTCTTTTCACGTTTTCTTTTTTCTTTTCTTTCTTTCATCGAGTCTGAGATCTCACTCTGTCACTCAGACTGGAGCCTCAACCTCCTAGACTTTGGTGATCCTTCTGCCTCAGTCTCCTGAGTGGCTGGGCCTAAGGTCATGTGCCACCAGGCTAATTTTTTGATTTTTTTTTGAAAGCAGAAAGAAGGAAAGTTTATTATTTACCTTTCACAGATTGGATTTTTTTGTAGAGACAAAGTCTCACTATGTTGCCCAGGAAGGTCTCAAAATCCTGGGCTCAAGCGATCCTCCCACCTCAGCCTCCCAAAGCGGGAGGATTACAGGCGTGAGTCACTGCGCCCGCCCTGGGTATATTTCTTAGCCCCCAGTTTCCACGTCCCCAGGGTGGAGACTGTGACTTGAACTGCCAAGGTTGCTGGGAGAGAGAAAGTGTCGGGACTCGAGGGTGCTGGGCGGGAACCCCCAGGGCACCTTCTCACTGTGCTGTCTGCAGCCCCTGCAACCGCCTTCGGGTTTTTGGGGCGGGAGTTACAGGGGCGGACGAACACTGGCCTCCCGGTGCCCTGGATCAGCGCCTTCTGACTCTGGGTTGCTTTTTCCAGGCCCGCCTGTCCCAGCCGCGGACGCCAGAGGGCGCCCGCCCCCGCCTCCTTCTCGGCTCTGGGCGGGTAGCTGCGCCTGCAGGGCGCTTTGGGATTTTTAGTGCTGAGCCAATTGCTAGTTCTCAGAGGTCGGTTAAAAAAATTTTTTTTTAAATTTTATTTTAGAGTTGTGGGGCACAAGGGAGGATTTACTCCATAAGTAAGTCACATGCAGGTGAGCTTGGGCTTGCAACTGGCCCCCGCCCTCTGACAGTGGACCAGGTACACAGTGTGTTGCCATGTGACCCGCGGTGACAGCCTTGTCCTGCGTCTGCCCATTCCACCCTTGTACTCCTTTGCAGAGGCCAGTTTTTTTTTTTTTGAGTTGGAGTCTCACTCTGTTGCCCAGACTGGAGTGCAGCAGCACGCTCATGGCCACCGCAGGCCCGACGTGCTGGGCTCAGGCGACCCTTCCACCTCAGCCTTCCAGGTAGCTGGAGCTACAGGCATGCACTACCACCCCCGGCTAATTTTTTGAATTATTGTAGAGATGAGGTCTTGCCAAGTTGCCTAGGCTGGTCTCGAACCGTGGACTCCTCTTGCCTCTGCCTCCCAAAGTGCTGGGATTACAGGCGTGAGCCACCGCGCCCGGCCAGAGGCCAGTTTTGAGTTGAAATCTGAAGGAATGGAAGAAGAAGGACTGGCCTTAGCCCGTTCGGGCTATGTTAAGAGCTTTTCATTGCGTGGAGTAGTGATGAACACGTGGGATTTGGGTGATAGAGCCTGAACACTTTTGTGATTTTGCCTGTAGAGGGGATATACCCGTGGATCTGAACACACTAGCTCTTTGGAAGAAAGAACCCAGAGCCAAATGCATGGCAGCATGACACCTATCTGTTGGGCACCTCTCTGTTGGCCAGGTGTCCAGCAGCCCTCAGCTGTCGGGAACATGGCTGGGAAGCCGGTCTAAATGCCCTGAGCCAAGAAGGTGACATCTGGCTTCTCACTAAACTCCTGGCTGTGAGGTCTGTGAGCCTCCCTTGCTCAGAGCTCTGATCTCTTACTCACACACGTTTCTAACAATCCCCCTACTGTCTCACCTCCTAGCGCATCAGAACCAGCAGAGAAGGAGGAGGAGGTGGTACCCCAGCAACTGAAGAAATGGACACTGACTATGAGGAAGACGCTGGAGTCTTTGTGCAATCATTAGTATTCACAGCAACGGCTGAAGGTGAAGAGGGAACAGGGTCAGCGCTTACTGTTTCAGTCGCCGTGAAGATGTGCAGTGAATCTAAGAAAGCGTTTAGGTAAACGTGGTTAAAATAAAGTGTGGATGAATGGACGGGGGAACTAATTTAGTCATCTGGAGATGTTGCTCGGGTGATGTTTATAGGCGATGCCCTGAAAACAGAGAACTTGATGTGTTGACTTGTAACAGTTGGGTTCTCATGAAGAATTTCTATGCTGTGCAACATCAGGCATTGAATGCTTAAATGGAGGGTGCTGATTTTTTTTTGAGTCAGGGTCTCACTCTGTTGCCCAGGCTGGAGTGCAGTGGCACGATCATGGCTCACTGCAGCCTCTACCTCACAGGTGATCCCTCTGCCTCAACTTCCCGAGTAGCTAGGACTACAGGTGCGTGCCAGTACACCTGGCTAATTTTTAAAATATTTTGTAGAGATGAGGTCTCACTATGTTGCCTAGGCTGGGCTCAAGTGATCCTCCCACCTCAACCTCCCAAAATGCTGGGATGGCAGGCATGAGCCACCGCACCTGACCTGATTTCTACAAACACTTCTTCAACGCCTTCTAATGAACAGTGAGTGGGCCCATGTGTGTCAGGCAGGAACTGAGAGAGGGCACCTGGTGGTGAAGGTGAACGGAAGGGTGGTTACTCTGATCTAGCTACCATCAGCACCTGATGACACTCCCAGCAGAAGAGGTGGGAATGGGGGAGGAGCCTAGGGGCTGAGAAGGCAAATAGAGTTCAGGACGCCTGCTCCCACTGGGAGGCTCTGTCCATGGGGTGGGATGTGGATTGTTCTGGGATGTCAAGAGTCTGAAAGGAGGTGTGATTTGCTAGCGTACATTGAACCCCTGGGTCTTCTTCGCTTGAGTTCCCTGGGTTGTGTCCCTAGCTGGGCAGTTTCTTCAGGGTGCCCCCAAGGGACCCCAGAGCAGAGGTGCAAGTGAGGAGGCAAGTGGACGGAGGGAGGCTGGCCGGTCTCCTCTGCTACCTCCCATGTGCCACTCAGGAATGTCTGTCTAGCAAATCCCTTCCACCTCCATGGTGATGCTTCCTTCTCAGTTTTTTTTTTTTTGGTCAGAGTCTCACTCTGTTGCCCGGGCTAGAGTGCAGTGGCACGCTCACAGCCACCACAGCCTCGACCTGCGGGGCTCAGGCGATCCTTCCGCCTCAGCCTTCCAAGTAACTGGAACTACAGGCACATACCACCACCATACCCGGCTAATTTTTTGACTTATTGTAGAGATGAGGTCTCGCCAAGTTACCCAGGATGGCCTCGAACCCCTGGGCTCAGGCAATCCTCTCACCTTGGTCTCCCAAAGTGTTGGGATGATAGGCATGAGCCACCGTGCCTGACCCATCTTGCTTCTAACACTGGCTCTGCACTGCCATTCCAGAAACTCTGTCCTTTGCTGGATGCCACCCCAGATGTTCTCCACTTTGCGGCTGATGGGATTTGCAGCACCATCTCCCTCTATTGATCAGACACTGGAAGTTGATGACCCTTTGGCCAAGTGTCCAGATTCCAGCATTTTGCTAGGTGCCATAGGAGGATGGAGTGGATATTGGGCATGTTCTCCAACCTGGGGGATTTCATGATCTTATTAAGGAAACAGCTTACTCAAAGGAAACTTTGTTAGTGAATATGTAATCAAGGTTAAGGACTCTGATCTATCTATAACTACTGTAGAATTTCAGAAAGAAAATGAGCATGAAAAGGTTGCTGGGTTGTGTGTATCGGGTAGAAGTTTTTGGAGGTTTCACCTGTCAGTAAACCAGGCATGAGTTTCAGTTGGAGGGGCTGGGGAGAAAGTGGAGGTGTGCCCGTTGGTGTGATTGTGTAGAGGAATGACACATTTGATGTGAAGCCAGTGTCAAATCCAAGGGAGAGCTCAGAGCATAGATGTGAGGTAATTGTCTGGACACGGACTCTTTTCCTTGGCTTCTCTGGGCCCCCTCCCTCAAAGCAGCCTCTGACCAAGGCTGGTCTCTGCAGGATATGCATATCAGGTGATCAGAACTGAGGACAACGTGGGTGGCACCCTTACCTCTGTAACGGTAACACTGTATAGCAGTTTGAATAATTAACTTGCTTGATTATAAAGCTGCTTGCTATACTGTCCCGGGGCACAGATTTTTTTTCACTAACTGGCTGCCATCTGTGGCGCCCATAAGTTCTTTTTCTTTTGAGTCGGAGTCTTACTCTGTCACCCAGGCTGAAGTGCAGTGGCACGCTCATGGCCACTGCAGCTGCAGCCTTGACCTGCTGGGCTCAGGCAATACTTCTGCCCCAGCCTTCCAAGTAGCTGGAACCACAGGCACATGCCACCATGCTTGGCTAATTAAAAAAAAATTATTGTAGAGATGAGGTCTCTCCATATTGCCCAGGTCGGTCTCGAACCCATGGATTCATGCAATCCTCTCGCCTCTGCCTCCCAAAGTGCTGGGATGACAGGCGTGAGCCACCGCACCCAGGTCCCCGTAAGTTCTAATAAACCGTTATCTCTCCCTGCTGGACCTCTATGTGTCTTCTTTGGAATATGTAAAACCACCTTATGGGCAAGCCCTCTCAGATTTGTGTTACAAAGGCAAATACATCTGCATATAAATGCATGTGCACGTGCATGCATTCTATAAGACCTGAGGCTGGGATGGCAGAGGCTGGCGGCTCAGAGTTGATGGTTGGCCCTTGGGCCTGCTGACCTCTTGCAGAAGCGGTCATTGCAGGTCACTCAAAGGCCCAGAGTGCCAGAAACAGAGCATCGCCAATGGAGCAATAGACCTGTGAACCAGACTGTTCTTCCAGCGGCTAGCACTGGTCCCAGATTTGTCTCCACGAACACCAGTTATGGCTTCGCAACCTCAGGGTTAGTACACTTACCCACTGTCGATACCAGGCACATCTTTTCCACTTTGCCTCCATAGGAGTCTAAAATCGACCAGTAGATTGAACTGAAGTCCTTTTCAAAAGAGCATTAGACCAGGTGTGGTGGTTCACACCTGTAATCCCAGCACTTTGGGAGGCTGAGGCGAGAGGACTTCTTGAAGCCAGGAGTTTAAGACAAGCCTGGGCAACACAGTGAGACCTCATCCCTACAAGAAATAAAACAATTAGCCCGGCATGGTGGCACATGCCTGTAGTCCCAGCTACCTGAGAGGCTGAGGCTGAAGGGTCATCTGAGCCCAGGAGGTCAAGTCTATAGTGAGCTGTGATTGTGCCATTGCACTCCAGCCTGGGCGACAGATTAAGACCTCCAACTCAAAAATAATAAAATAAAAGCAGATAATCAGCATTGATTGGGTTTCGAACACTTGTTATAGACCAGGACTTTGTAAACAGGGGTTTGTTGTAAATTGTGTTTTAAAGCAATGTAAAGCTTTTCCCCCTCCCCTCCCTTCCCCTCCCCCTTTCCTCCTCCCCCTCCCCTCCCTCCCTTCCCTTCCCTTCTGCACTTGCAAATCCCAAGAGTAGCCCCCTGCGAGCTCATGCCCACTTCAGAGCTGACTTCCTGGAAGCTTCCTGACATAGGAGCTTATGATTTTGCAAAGTGGCAGACATGTAGTCATGTGATTGCCACGTGGCCAGGAACCTGGAGGTGTGCACAGGGGAACAGAGAGGAACTTCCAGGGCCGTGGAAGGCTCCACTCAGGTCACGTGGATGCTGGAACTTCAAGGACCTCCAAGGATGTTGGCGTTTCCCAGAGGGCCTTGTCTGAAGAGGCAAAAACAGAGACGTGGTGCCAGAGGGAGCTGGCGCTGTAGCCAGAGAATGCGGCGGGCGGTGGAGGGGAAGGCGTGCAGTGAGGGAGCGCAGAAAGATGAGTTAGAGGTGGAATTTGGGGACAGAATGTCAAGAGCCTCAGGAGCGGCTATTTTACCCTGTTGCCTGTAGGGGGGACACATAAAGATTTTAAGCAGAGAAAGAAATGAGTGTCTTTTTATGTCTGAACGACCATTCTGGCTAGCACAGTCCATGAACCGGGGACTGAGAAGTAAGGTCTCCACTGGTAGCTGGAAGCCTCAGTTTCTCCTCTTTGCCTATTTAAATGCTTCCGGGCCTTTAAGATGCACCTGAGTCTCCTTTGCACAGGTCTCTCCGTTCCTTAACTCCACGAGACTTCCCAGTGTGTAGCACACAGTTTAGTGCACGAAATCCTGTGCACCCACAGTCTATCTCGTGGCATCTCCTGCAGTCCTTGCGGAGTCATTTAGAGCTGTGGGCCATGTCACATTTGGGGCCGCCTGTGCTCTCTGGACAGACCAGACTTTGGCATTTCTGCTTTTTAATTGTTTTTTTAAAATTTATTTTTATTTTAGAGTTGTGGGGTTCAAGTGGGGTTTTCCCCCATAAGTAGGTGGCATGCAGATGAAGTTTGGGCTTCTGGCTGGCCCTCTCTCCCCCTGAGAGTGAACCAGGTGCCCAGTGTGTGGCCATGTGCCCCTCTCCCTCCCCCCTGCCTCTCTCCCCTGGTGGTGTCCAACGTCGGCCAATCTCACTCTCGTGCTAGTGTGACTAGTGTTCAGGGCCCACTTATGAGTGAGAACATGTGGTATTTAGTTCTTTGTTTCTGTGATAGTTCACTTAGTATGGTGGTCTCCAGCTGCGAAGGCCGTGGCTTTGTATGGCTTTGTTCTTCTTCATGGCTACATAGTATTCCATCATGTATATGTGTCGCATTTTCTTTATCCAGTCCACTTTTGATGGACATCTGGGTAGGTTCCTTTTTT
Organism: Carlito syrichta; assembly: GCF_000164805.1. Taxonomy (NCBI): domain Eukaryota; kingdom Metazoa; phylum Chordata; class Mammalia; order Primates; family Tarsiidae; genus Carlito; species Carlito syrichta. The sequence goes on along the minus strand of NW_007255318.1, from coordinate 338,349 downwards.
TTTAAGTTGAGGAAATGGGATTTATGGAGAGGACAGAAGAGCTCCCAGAGTAGGAGGGGATCTGAGGGAGTTGCTCCCATGTTTTTGCTATTGTGAATAGTGAGGCAATAAATATGTGTGAAGCTGGACTGACTGCAGGTGGTCATTCAAAGAGCTGCAGAGCTAGGTGCAGTGGCTCACACCTGTAATCCCAGCACTTTGGGAGGCAGAGGCAAGAGGATTGCCTGAGTTCACGGGTTCAAGACCAGCCTGAGCAACTTATTTCTACAATAAATCAAAAAATTAGCTGGGTGGGGTGGCACGTGCCTATAGTTCCAGTTACTTGGAAGGCTGAAGTGGAAGGATGACCTGAGCCCAGCAGGTCGAGGCTGTGGTGGCCGGGAGCGGCCACTGCACTCCAGCTTGGGTGACAGAGTAAGACTTCAACTCAAAAATAAAATAAAAAAAAAATGTGTGTGCAGTGTCTTTTTTATACAGCCATTTATGTTCCTCTGGATATATTCCCAGGAGGAGGATTGTTGTATTGTAGGGATGCCTGATTTTTAGTTCTTTGAGGAATTGCCACACTGCTTTCCACAGAGGTTGAATTTACATTCCTACCAACAGTGTACCAGTGTTCCCTTTTTTCCACAGTCACGCCAGCATCTGTTATTCTTTGACTTATTGATGATACCATCCTTACTGGTGTTAGGTGGTATCTCACTGTAGTGTAATTTGCATTTCTTTGATGACTAGTGTAGTGTAATTTGCATTTTTTTGATGTGTTAATTGGCTGCTTGTATGTTCTTTGAGAAGTGCCTGTTCATGTCCTTTGCCTACTTTTTAATGAGACTGTTTTTTGTTTTACCTTTCAGTTCGTTTGAGTTCCTTGTAGATCCTGGATGTTAGGCCTTTGTTGAATGCATAACTTGCATTTTTTTCCCCATTCCATGGGTTGTCTTTTTACACCCTTAATGGTTTCTTCTGCTTTGCAAAAACTTTTCAGTTTGATAAGTTTCCACCTGTGTATTTTAGCTTTTATTGCAATTGCTTTTGAGAACTTGGTCATGAATTCATTGCCTACTTCAATATCCAGAAGGGGGTTCCCTACATTTTCTTCTAAGATTCTTATTTTTTGAGGTTTTACATTTAAGTCCTTGATCCATTTTGAGTTCATTCTTGATTTTTGTATATGATGATAGGTAGGGGTTCAGTTTTACTCTTCTGCATGCAGCTAGCCAATTTTCCCACTACCATTTGTTAAATATGACTTTCTTTCCTCAATGTTTGTTATTGATAACTTTGTCAAAGATGAGTTGGTTGAGGGACTGAGTTTTTATTTCCATATTCTCTGTCTTGTTCCATTGGTCTGTATGCCTATTCTTATACCAATACCATGCTGTCTTGGTTACTGTAGCCTTGTAATACAGTTTAAAGTCTGGAAGTGTGATACCCAGTTTTGTTCCTTTTGCTGAGGATTTCTTTGGTTATTTGTACTCTTTTTTGCTTCCATATAAATTTTATATTGTCTTTTCTAGGTCTGTGAAAAACAATGCTGGAAATATTATAGGGCTTTCATTGAATCTGTAGATTGCCTTGGTTAGGATGGACATATTGATTCTTCCAATCCACAAGCATGGGATGTTTTTACACTTGTTTGAATCATCCTTTTCATTTTTTTACACTTGTTTGAATCAGCATTTTGTAGTTCTCATTGTAAAAGTCTTTCACTTCTCTGGTTAGGTGGATGCCAAAATATTTCTTGTGTGTGTGTGTGTGTGTGTGTGTGTGTGTGTGTGTGTGTGTGTGTGTATGTGTGTGTGTGTGTGTTTACTGTGAATGGGATTATGTTTTATATTTGATTCTCAGCTTGCTTGTTGTTGGTGTTTAGAAATGCAAGTGTCCTTTGTGCATTGATTTTGTGTCCTGAGACTTCACCAAAGTTGTTTATCAGTGTCAGGAGGTTTTTGGCACTCTCTAGGGTTTTCTAATTATAGAATCATCTCATCTGCAAAGAGGGAAAACTTAACTCCTTCTTTTCCTATTTGGATACCCCTGATTTCCTTCTCCTGCCTGATTGCTCTGGCTAGGACTTCTAGTACTATGCAGAACAGGAGAGGTGAGAATGGGCAACCTTGTCTTGTATCAGTTCTTAGGGGGAATGCTTCCAGCTTCTGCCCATTAAGCATGATTTTGGTTGCATGTTTGTCATAGATGGTTCATACTGTTTTGAGGAATTTTCCTTCTATGCCTAAGTGTTCAAGGATTTTTATCAAGAAAGGATGCTGGATTTTATCAAATGCTTTTTCTGCATCTATTGAGATAATCATGATGTTCTTCATTTTACATCTGTGAATGTGCTGAATTATGTTTATTGTTTTGCAAATGTTGAACCAGTCCTGCATTCTGGGAATGAAACCTGCCTAGCTGTGGTGGGTGATTCTTGAGATGTGTTGTTGAATTTGACTTGCTAGACTCTTGTTGAGATTTTTTGTGTCCATATTCATTAGGGAAACTGGTCTATAATTCTCTTTCCTTGTTGGGTCTTTGCCAGTTTGGGGTATCTCAATGATATTAGCTTCATAAAATGAGCTAGGGAGAATTCCTTCCTTCTGGATTGCCTGAAATACTTTCAATAAGATTGGTATCAGCTCTTCCTTGTATGTCTTGTAGAATCCAGCTGAGAAGCCATCTGGTCCAGGACATTTTTGGCAGGAAGTTTTCTTATAACTGAGTCAATTTCTTGGGTTGTTATTGATCTGTTTAGGGTTTTGATTTCTTCTTGTTTCAGCCTTGAGTGGTGGTTTGATGCCAGGAAATCCTCCATCTTCCCTAGATTTTCTAGTGTATTTGCATATAGAAGCGTATAGTAATCTCTGATAATCTTTTGAATTTCTTCAGGGTCAGTTGTGACATCACCTTTTTCATTTCTAATTGTGTTTATTTGGATTTTCTCCCTCTTTTCTTTAGTCAATCTGGCCGGGGGTCTATCTTATTTATCCTTTCAAATAACCAGCTATTTGTCTTATTGACCCTTTCTATGATACTTTTGTCTTCTATTTCCTATAATTGTGACTTTATCTTAGCAATATAAACTATCGTACTGAAATTAGAATTTAATTGTACTTGTCTTTCCAGCTCCCTTAAGTGTGACACCAGACTGTACTTATTTGTAATCCCTTAAGTGTGACATCAGACTGTACTTACTTGCAATCCCTCTATTTTCTTGAAATGATTGTGCAATGCTATGAAATCCCCATATAACACTAATTTCTTGGTATCTCAGAGGTTTTAATATATTGTGTCTTTTAAAAAAAATTTGTTTCCAGGAATCTTTTTACTTCTGTCTTGATTTCTGTGTTGACCCAAGAGTCATTCAGCAGCATATTGTTTAGTGTCCATGTCTTGGTGTCTTTTGGGGGATTATTGTTGGTAGTGATATTTGTTTTTACTCCACTGTGATCTGAGAAGATGCTTAGTATTATTTCAACCTTCTGGAATTTGTTCACGCTTGATTTATGCCTGATCATGTGATTAATCTTGGAGTATGTTCCATGTGCTGATGAGTAGAATGTATACTCTGTGGTTGTTGGATGGTGTGTTCTGTAGATGTATATTAAGTCCAATTGATCTAGTGTTGAGTTAAGGTTCTGGATCTTCTTGTTGGTTTTTTGCCTCAATGACCTGTCTAGGGCTGTTAGTGGGGTATTGAAATCTCTGACTATGATTGTGTAGGTGTCTGTGTTGTCTCTTAGTTTATGTAGCAATTGTTTTATAAATCCAGGTGCTCCTGTATTGCGTGTCTATATATTTAAGATGGATATTTCTTGCTGATGGATTGAGCCTTGTATCATTATGTTATGAAGTCTTTCATCGATATGAAGTCTGTTTTGTCTAATATAAGAATAACTACCTCTGCTCTTTTCTGTTTTCCATTTGCCTGGAAGATTAATTTCTACCCCTTTACTTTGAGTCTGGTTGTCCTTTGCAGTGAGATGGGTTTCTTGGAGGCAGCAGAGTGTTGGATCATGTTTCTTTATCCAGTTTGCTACTCTATGCCTTCTTAGGGGTACATTCAGACCATTCATGTTCAAGTTAATTGTTGATATGTGAGGTTTTATCCATGTCATAAGGCTCTTAAGAGGTTGCTTGGCTTTCTATTTTTTTTTTAATTTGTGGATTATCTGTGTGGTCTGTTAACTTTGTGTTTGCCTGTGCTTTTGTGATGAATAGACCCATTCTTTCATTTCTGTGCTCAAAGATTTCTTAAGGATCTCCTGAAAGGCTGGTCTGGAGGTGGCATATTCTCTTAGGGACTGGGTATCTGGGAAGTACTTTAATTCTCCATCACTGATGAAACTTAGCCTAGTGAGTTAAGACATTCTTGGCTGGAGTTGCTTATCTTTGAGAATGTTGAAGATGGGACTCCAGCCCCTTTTGGCTTGTAGGGTTTCTGCTGAGAACCCTGCTGCAATTCTGATGAGTCTTCCCTGGTAGGTGGTCTGACCCTTCTCTCTAGCTGCCTTTAGCATTTTTTTCTACCTACCTAGTGGAGATGGTTTTTTAATGTAATACCTTGCAGGAATTCTCTGAATCTCTTGCATTTTGGATAGTCACCTCTCTAGTGAGATATGGGGCATTTTCTTGGATGACCTCATGGAAGGTTTGTTCTGGGGTGTTCTTGATTTCCTCAGCAGTTTTGTGGATACCAATCAACCATATAGTTGGTTTCTTTATATAGTCCCTCACCTTTCATAGGCTTTGCTTACTCTTTTTGAGCCTTTTTCCCTGTTTTTGTCAGACCTGGTTAGTTCTATATTTTGTTCTTCAAGCTCTGAAATTCTTTCCTTTGCCTGATTGATTCTGCTTTCTAGGTCTGTCATTGTATTTTGAAATTCCAGGAAGGAATTCTTTACTTCCAGGATTTCAGTATGGACCTTTCCAGGATTTCAGAATGGACCTTTCTTACTTTTACTTCTTGCATGGCTTGGGTGATCTTTGCCAGCTTCTCATGGTTTTTCTTAACTATTTTGACCATCAAATGTCTGAATTCCGTTTCTGTCATCAGGGAGAGGTCATTCTGGTTGACTTCCATGCTTTGCGGGACTGGGGGGTGCTTTTTGTAGGTGAACCCTCTTTAAGACTTTGAGGATTGCCAGTGTTTTTTCTCTGGTTCTTCCTCCTCTGGGAGGAACAGCTCTTCTCTTTTCATTATGTTTTTGTTTTATAGCTAGGAATGTCTTGCTAACCTAGGGCCTTTTCTGCCATTCAAATTAGATCACACAGGGAGAGAGAGAATGGGATGTTTACTCTTGCTCTGCCACTCTTGCTGGGCAGTGCTTGGAACTCAAAATGAGTTGCTGTTGCAGAGTTTTTCCTGTGGTCAAGTGGTCAGACTGCCTTCCAACCCCCTTTGCAAGCTCTATGTGGGGATTAGATGGGGGGATGGCCCCTTGGAAGCTGGGAACCTAGCAGGGGTTTTGGTGCTGTTCACAGCCCGGAACGTTCCTGCCAGAAAATGGGGCCTGCAGGTGCCTTTTGTGACTCTCCTTCCCCCAGTCAGAGGCCATGCTCAGCACTTAAAAACAGCAGATTCCCTGCCATGGAGGGACCTGTGATTTGGGCGTGTGATTTTGGCAGGCAAATCTTCCTGGTCTGGAGGGAGGCTGGCTGCCAGATGCTGGTGGTGGGCACTGAGTGAGGTTTCCTGGCCTTGATGCTGGCCACTGGACACATGCTCTTGGGGGTTAACTGTCAGGAAGTGTTCAGGGCACAGGTGGGTTCCAGCAGTATGCTGCTTTGCCCCAAACTGGTCTCCTCCTGCTTAGGACCAATGACTTGTGTGCAGCTAGGAGGAGGGGAACTGACCCAGGCTGTGTCAAGAGTATTTACCCCCTCTCACACACAAGGTAGAGCTGCAGCTCCTATGTGAACCTGTCACCCATTGGGGATGGGACCCTGCCCCTCCCAGCTCCAAGTTTGGTCCCCCCAGGCACTCTCCTCCTTGACTCTTTGTGTTCCAAGAGCTGTCTGCGAATGCAGGGTACTTTTTCCATCCAAAATGACTCAAGCTGCCTGAGTTTATCAGTGGCTGGGTTTTTCCTCTATGTTCTGCTCAGCAAGAGAGGTGTAGGCCAACTATTCCCCAGGGACCATCTTGAATTCTACCCAACTTTTGGCATCTTTAAAGGCATCTTTAAATCATAATCGAAACACATTCCAAGAGACCAAGATATGGGAGTAGATGGACCTTTTTGGCCCTTTATGCTGTGTCAAGTGGAGTGCCCAGCCCTACCTGAAGTTGGGGCCCCCAAAGGCCATGCTCCACCCCAAGGTGTTGGTGCTCAGGGACCCTTAGAACAGCAGCCCTCAGCCAGGGGCAGAGGGAAGGCTGGCTGCCTTTCTAGCAATGGCAGATAGGCATTCTCCCCATCTCTATAACTTTTCAAGCAACCAAAGATTTTAGGTGAAGCCCAGTAACAATGTCCTTTTGCCTTTTCCAGAATACAAAGGGTGCATTTCCTTCTAATTTATTACTTTTCTCAGGGCAGAAATCATCTACCTTGGAGAAATCCAATTACAGCTTTCTTTTCTCTCTTATCTGCATGTACCAGGAAGGACAAGCAAGCAGGGTTTCCTACCAAGGGAGGAATATGCGGGCGGTGTGCAGATGGGATATGCTTTCCCTGAGTGTAGTGTAAGGCCTGCCCCCCAGGAGAATTCTGGGCACCTTGGGGTGGGCCTTGCTGATGAATAACTGTCAGCTTTGTTAGTCTTACTTGTTCCCATAGCAAGGAGAAAGGATTACACAGATGTGTCTTACACTTCAGTCTTCTTTGGGAGTGTCTCCAAGTAGTAACTGTGGCATCATTTGTTCATACTTCACATATTCACTTATTCAATAATACGCCAGTATTTGTTGTTTACATGCCAGTGTTTAGGTGCTGATGTTTTTGTTTCCTGTAGCTGCCATAACAAAGTACCACAAACTGGACGGCTTCAACAAAAATGTATAGTCTCGACTGTGCGCGGTTGAGACACCTGTAATCCCAGCACTTTGGGAGGCTGAGTTGAGAGGATTGCCTGAGTCCAGGGGTTCAAGACCAGCCTGGGCAACTTGGTGAGACCTTATCTCTACTGTAAATAAAAAAAATTAGCTGGGTGTGGTGGTGCGTACCTATGGTTCCAGCTACTTGGAAGGCTGAGGTGGAAGAATCACCTGAGCCCCACAGGTTGAGGCTGCGGTGGTTGTGAGCATGCCACTGCACTCCAGCCTGGACGACAAAGTGAGATGCCAGCTCAAAAAAAAAAAAGTGTAGTCTCCCAGTTCCAGAAGCCCAAGACTAAGCTATGGGTAGGGCTGGTTCTTTTTGAGACCTCTTTCCTTGGCTCATAGATGGCCGTCTTTATCTTTACATGACATTTTCTCTGTTGTATGTGTGTGTCATATCCAAATGGTGTTCCTCCTTTTTTTTTTTTTGAGTTGGAGTCTCACTCTGTCACCCAGGTTGGAGGGCAGTGGCACGCTCACGGCCACTGTAGCCATGACCTGCTGGGCTCAGGTGATCCTTCCACCTCAGCCTTCCAAGTACTACAGGCATGTGCCACCATGCCCGGCTAATTGTTTTTTTGATTTACTGTAGAGATGAGGTCTCGCCAAGTTGCTCAGGCTGGTCTTGAAACTGTGAGCTCAGGCAATCCTCTCACCTCAGCCAATGTTCCCTTTTAATGAGGACACCAGTCATACTAGACTAGAGTCTACCCTAATGACCTCTTTGTAACTCGATTACCTCTGTGAAGACCCCATCTCCAAATAAAGCCACATTCTGAGGTACTGGGGCTCTTCTTGAGAGCTGGTGGGGCTGCTTCTTGGGGACTCCAGGTTCCTCTTTTGTGTCCTTTTCTAAACATTTGAATTTGAGGGAGTAGGGGACACAATTCAACCTGTAACAATTGGCAAGAGATGATGTCCTTTTGCTTTGCATATGAGTGTCTGTTTCTATCTGTGCCTATATTTATGAATAAATCTTTATCTCTGTGTATCTACATCTGTGCCTGTGTTCATATTTATATCTCTGTCTGTGCCTATATTTACGTCTGTGTCTGTGTTCATGCCTATGTCTACATGTACATAATTTGCAGCAAGTGACAGAATGCTTTCTGAGACCGTGGCGAATGTGGATTTCACGATATAACCAACTCGACCTTGTGCTGTGACTGGCCTCAGAAGAGAGACACAGCAGGCTGTGAGCTGGCACTACTGTGATGAGGTTGTCTTGTATGAGGTGTGGCTCCAGCTTCTCCATCTACCTCAGCCTGTTGCCTCCATGGAGTGTCTCCACAGGCCCTTGTTTTCCCCGACCTTCTTCCTCTCAGGAGCTGGCAGGGATGCTTCCTCGGGACTCCAGGTTCCTCTTTTGTGTCCTTCCTTTCTTAAACAAAAGAACTTTCTCAGTGAAGCTTGGAGTGAACAACCTTTCTGCTGGCAAAATGTAAAATTATACATGACATTTGCAATCTTAACATGCACGGAATGAAACGCAGTCAAATAGTGTTTCTTCCTCGGTCGCCTGTCCCAGACTGGGCCCATAGTAGGGATTCAGAGAGGACTTGGTACCTTCTCGAGCTACTTTCCCCTATGGGAGAGGGACTTCTGGTTCAAGAAAGAAGGAGACTGTGTGACTTTAGGACTATGTTAGCAAATTTTCTTTATGCAGTCTGGAAACCACCTGGCAGTGTTATCTGGGCTGCTTTTAAAAATTAAATTGCCTGTCCAAACTTTCCAGTTTAGAGCTGCAGACGGTGTTTTGGTTTCAAGCTGTTTTCCAGGATGATTTATTTAGAACTGGATCTGTAAGCACGAGCTATGCACACCTGGAACAGATCCGAGCCCCATCCGAGAACTAAATCAACCGTGTCTCCTTGGCTCTCTTCCCCTGCCTGCGGGGCTCTGGGGACCCCTTGCCTCATCAGAGAAGCTCATAGTGTTTGGGTTTCTGACCAGACCGCAAATCTGCTTGGCCAGCTCCCAGACAAGAGAACTTTGCAGCTCTCTGGTAGAGTTATATGCTTCTGCAGTTTTCTGCTGGAAATCTCTAAAGAGATTCCAACATCCAACAGCTTATTAGTCAAAGAGTCCTTATCTGTCTGTGCCTTTCCTTTCTTACCACGAAGTGGGTTGGGATTCAATGAATGACACTCATGTCTCCTACAGCATACTTCTGTTGGGTGGCATCTTCCTGTCAATGCTCAGAAAGGGATATTACGTCCCCCCTCAAAGTCACTGCATTGTATTTTCAACTCCTTCTTCTGAGTTTGTAATTTTATTTATGTTCCTAAAAACAACCACTAGGGTCCCTGAATCTCCATCATTCTACTCACCTCTAGCCTTGAGGAGGGGTGGAGAGAGGGACAGATGTGTGACTGAGGAGGGAGTGGTTGTGGAGGGTCAGGGAAGAGGGGGACCATCTGTCCCGTTGGGCAAGGTGTCTGGTGTGCACAGTGGCGGTGGGCTGTGGCCTAGGCAGCCTAGGAGGCTCCCATGAAGCCAGACGATGTCAGGGCTCTTTGAGGGTGGTGCTGGAAGAGGAGAGGAGGGACAGTGCAGGTCGGGCAAGCAGGTGATCAGCGGAGGTCAGATGCAGCACCCCAGTGTGCTCCTGCTGGGGGTGGAGGGCTGGACAGGCCCCTGGGAGAGGTCCATGCCTACTGTTTTGGGGGAGGTGAAATGGGTCCTAGAGAATTTGTAGGCAAGGTGGTGAGTTCTTGGTAAAGGGATGGAAGGAAGGGGTTCAAGGGTGTGACTGGGGTGGGAGTGTGTGGTGGACACGGTAGAGAAAGGGAGAGGATCTCCCTGAACTTAGCCCCAATCAAAGCTCCTGGACTGGTCTGCCCTGTGGCCAGCGTGGGCCTCACTGGCTCATCAGATTTGAGTTGGCCATGGGTGGGTCAGTGCATCGCACAAAGTATTGGGGCCTGGCCCCGGAGCTAGTGTATTCCAGAAGGTAGTGTCTGAGTCAGAGGTGTAGTCTCTGTTCCAAAATATAGTCCATGGCTACCATGAGTGTGGGCAGCAGTCATACCCTAAAGAACAGTTTCTGTTCCATTATGAATGACGCAGAATGTGCCACCCAGACCTTCCCACTCAGACACCACGCTAGAGTGATGCCCTGTCCTCTGGGCCACTTCTCCCTGCTGCCTGTCACCCGTTCATTGCAGGACCTCATTAGGTGGGTATTTGGCCTGTCTGACAGATGACGACAGCACTGACCTTATGAGTCTGATGTTATGATAGGCAGGACAGCTGGCCTTAGTAAAGCCTGACTGGGAACTTGGCTTCGGTCACTCTGTTCCTGTTGTCAGTGAACATATGGGCATTCTGACGGTCCTGTTGCCTGTAGCCTGCAGTGGTAATGAGAAATCTGAGGTCACAGAGACCACTGGCCAGCTCCCACCTGCAGCTGGCCGTTCTTGCTTTGTATGACAGATGTGTTCCCAGATGGCCATGTGTGTCACACAGATTTTTCCATGGAAAATAATGTCAGATGGGGTATTTATAGACATGCCCATGTATATGTTTCCACTAATAGCGATATTATATTTTCAGCAATTCGATATGATAATAACATACATTAAAATGACAATACAAATATGTAACTTGTAAGGAGGGGTTTAAGAGTGAGATTTCTGGAGAGAGACTGAGATCAAGTCTCAGCTCTTTTTCTTACCAGTCAGGAGATCTTTGACACGCCCTCTGTGCCTTACTTGCTTTCCCTGGAAAATGGAGATGATAGTATCTATTTCATAAGGTTGTTGTGAGAATTAAATGAGCCGACACGTTGAACAGTGTCTGTCATATTATAAATGCTCAGTAAGTTTTGCTTTACGATGTTCCCTGTCAAGTGGAAGAGAGAAAGACAGAAATGTATGCATGGCTTTCATAGGTGTGTAGGACTCGCTGGAAAGACATAAATGTGGTGAAGATGGAGGTGATGATTGGGGGAATGAAGGAAAAAGCACAGAGAAAGGAAGGAGAAACAGAAGCCGAGAAATGTCATCATAACATCATGATGACATTATCAAGACAATGATGTTGGGGAAGGAGATAGGATGCTGTGACTTTTCTTTTCTTTTCTTTTTTTTGAGTTGGAGTCTCACTGTCGCCCAGACTGGAGTGCAGTGGCCACTCCCGGCCACCGCAGCCTC
>NW_007255318.1:145563-327040 GCF_000164805.1 Carlito syrichta | reverse complement strand
ATTTTTGATTTATTGTAGAGATGAAGTCTCGCCAAGTTGCCCAGGCGGGTCTCGAACCTGCGGGCTCAGGCGATCCACTCACCTCGGCCTCCCAAAGGCGCGGGATTACAGGCTGTGACTTTTCAAAGCCCAAACCTGATGCCCACAGATCAAAGATGGGGACCAAGTCTTTTCTTCATGCAACTCCTTTTCCCTCTCAGGCTAGCCAAGCCTGGTTGATCTTTCCAACTTTTTTTTTTTTTTTTGCCTATGTATCTTTCTAAGATCAAACTTAACAGTAAAAAGGACATCTTTTATGGTTCCTGGTACAAGAACTTCTCGAAGAAGAATTCCTGACTTCTTGTCCTGCAAGTGACATGATAGGAAGAAGCCAGTCCCGTTGGGTCATGTAGGAAAATCAAATGGAAGCCAGAGACCCAAAGGACAGGAAGGACTTCTTAGTGGGTGGATGGGCAGTCGGCAGGGGGGGGAGTTATATTTTACAGTAGCTCACTGTCCTGTCCTGTGCGCCAGCCCACAGGCATGGGTTTCAGAGTGTTCCAAAGCTTCAGCGAAAACTTCCTAAAGAACGAAGAGCTGCCACCGCCATTGGATCAAGACACTTTTACTGGAGCCTGTCTATGCAGTGCGCATTGTGAGCGAGTGAGATTTCACATTGTTTTCTGAAATAAATGCTCAAATCTTCATTTGCACTTTGTTTACTTGGCAATAAGAAAGTTCCAGACTCATGATCTAAGATAACTTGTGAGCTAGCAAAATACTTTATTCAGTTTATATCAAGGTAATTTCACTCACAGGAGATTGGTTAGGTCACAGTTACTGTATTAATTATAACATGGTTGGCAAATGAATTCAATTTTCTGTAGCAAACAGTGTCTAAGAGAACAGTCATGATCTGCTGTAACAAACACTTAAAGGAATCTTGAGTTAATGGAGACTTAAGGTTATTGGTGGGTAATGAGAGCAAATTCTCCCAGGACTTTATCAGACACAGGGCATGTTAAATTTAATCTTAAAGAAAACTTGGTCCCCCTTGGCAGAGAGTACATTTTATTCTACTGAAGTGCACGTTGCTATAGCATAAATTAATTACATGAGAGGGGCAAATAGAATGTTTTCAGTAGAATGCAGAGATTACATGTTCACAGGTGATTCTTCTAGCATACAAACTAATTAAAGAAGAGCAAATGAAACTCAAAATAAGCAGAAGGAATGAGAAAGATAAGCCCAGAAATCAATGGAATAGAGAGCAGATAAACAATAGAGAAAAACAATGAAACCACAAGTTGGTTCTTGGAGAAGATCAACAAAATTGATAAACCTCTAGCAAGACTGATTGGGAAATAAAGAGATAAGGCCCAAATTACCAATATCAGGAATGAGAGGGGAGTGTCTTACAAGTTTAACAGACATCAAAGGGTAATAAGAGAATGTTATAAACAACTTTATGCCAAAATAATTCACACTTTAGATAAAATGAATAAATTCATTCAAAGACACAAACTATCAAAATGGACTCAGGAAGGAGTAGATATACTGAATAGTCCTGCATCGATTGAAAAATGGAATTTGTAATTAAAAACCTTTGTATAAAGAAAACTGTAGAGCCGGGCTCGGTGGCTCAGCCTGTAATCCCGTGCCTTGGGAGGCTGAGGTGAGTGGATTGCCTGAGCCCGTGGGTTTGAGACCCGCCTGGGCAACTTGGTGAGACCTCATCTCTACAATAAATCAAAAAATTAGCCGGGCGTGGTAGCACGCGCCTGTAGTTCCAGCTACTTGGAAGGCTGAGGCGTGAAGGATCAGAGCCCAGCAGGTCGAGGCTGTAGTGGCCAGGACTGGCCACTGCACTCCAGTCTGGGTGAGAGTGAGACTCCAACTCAAAAAAAAAAAAAAAAAACTGTAGCTTAACTAGTTAATTCTACCAATATTTAAGGAAGACATACTGCCAATTGTACACAAACTCTTTGAAAAAACTGAAGGGGGAGAACATCTTCCAATTCGTTCTCTAAGGCCAGCATTATACTGATACCCTCACCAGGGAAAGATATTACAAAAAGGTGAAACCATACATTAATATTTGTCATAAGCTTAGATGCACATATATATATACTTTTTTGAGTTGGAGTCTCACTCTGTCACCCATGTTGGAGTGCAGTGGCATGCTCATGGCCACTACAACCTCAACTTATTGGGCTCAGGTGATCCTTCCACCTCAGCCTTCCAAATAACTGGAACTACAGGCCTGTGCCACCATGCCCAGCTAATTTTTTGATTTACTGTAGGGACGAGGTCTCACCTAATTGCCCAGGTTGGTCTCGAACCTTGGGCTGAGGCAATTCTCTCTCCTCCGCCTCCCAAAGTACTGGGATTACAGACTTGGGCCACCATGTCCAGCTCAATGCACATATTCTTAACAGATTTTAGCAACTCGAATCTATAAATGCATAAACATGTAATACATCATGACTATGATAGTTAATTTTAGGTGTTAACTTGACGGGATTAAGGGATGGCCACAGGGCTGGTAAAGCATTATTTCTGGGCATGTCTGTGAGGGTGTTTCTGAAAGAGCATTTGAATCAGTAGACTCAGTAAAGAAGACTCATCTTCACCAACGTGGGTGGGCATCATCCAATCTACTGGATGGAACAAAAAAGGGAGAGAAAGGGCGATTTTGCCCTCTCTTTTGGAGATAGGACATCCATCTTCTCCTGGCTTTGGGCATCAGAACTCCAGGTTCTCAGGCCTTTGGACTCATACTAAATTATACCACCCACTTCCCTGGAATTCTAGCTTGAAGATGGCATAATGTGGGACTTCTTGGCCTCCATAATTGTGTGAGCCAATTCCCATAATAAATTCATCCCTCCCTCCCTCCCTCCACTCCCTCCTTCCTTCCTTCCCTCCCTCCCCCTTGCCTCCCTTCTTCTCTCTCTCTCCTATCTATCTATCTATCTATCTATCTATCTATCTATCTATCTATCATCTGTCTATCTATCACTTTCTTTTGGTTCTGTTTCTCTGGAGAACCCAACCCAATACTATAACCAAGAGGAGTTTATCCCAGCAGTTTGAGGTTGGCTTAACACTAAAAATTCAGTGTAACTCACTATATTCACAAATTAAAAAAGAGAAAACCCATATGATCATCTCAATGATGCAGAAAGAACATTTGACAGAGTACAATGATCTGCTTCTGATAAGAACTTTCGGTAACCATCCAGCTATGTCTACCCTCTCTGGGTTGCAGTAACTGTTCCCTCCCTTGCCCCTTCTGATTGGAGACGGTAAGAATCTCCTCTTATACCAGCACTGAGAGCGTCACTATCTTTTCTTGATCTCCCTAGTCCTGCCCACACCTTTATTAATAATCCCTTCATTAAACCCTTCAATTACCCGCTTTGAGTGTTCCTTCTGGAACTCTAACTGATATAGTCTACCTTTAAATAATTCATAAAATCATAACTGTATTGCAGCCTTAGGAATGCACTTAGTGAATCTGTGTTTTATAAATCACAATAGCATTACAAATATTTCTGAAATTGTATGCACAATCAATACTATTTATTCAGTATTCAGTCACTGCTTGGATTAAGTACCGATCTGTAGACACTTGGAATTATTTCTCAGGCTCCCACAGGGACCCAAGCCTTCATCTGGGAAACCTGTCATAGGTCACTGGCGATGGGGGAGGCGGGGAGCACCAATGACCATTGCCTTGAAAACTGCTTACAACTTAAGTCATGGTCCCCAGCCTGGCTGGTCCTCTTGAAAAATGCCTATTTCCAGGCTCCACCCCATACTCAGGTGCTTCTGATGAGCAATCATGTTTGAGATAAATGATTTAAGTAACTAAGATTCCCTCATGGGGACCGGGGAGTTTGGTTGATAAACATTTGGCCTTGAAAGACAAAGGTCAGCAATGGGAATGAACAATTCAATTATGGTACAGCCAAAGTACATCAGACTCCTCATAGGAGTTCCAGTCCTTTTTCCTTTCCTGGATACTTGGAAGACTGTTTCCAGCTTCATGGGGTGACAGCTGGCCAGTGGGCTGGGAGCAGAAGTGGCATGTGTCTTCCCAAGGGAAGCAGGTAAAACTAATGATCTTTTATGTTCCCCTTCCCCACAGCAGCTGTCCCGGAAGTCATATTCAGGGGGTTGAGCCACGAGACCTAAGCAGTTTGCATGGTGAGCCATCACATGGGGGCAGCTACCTGGACAGCCTCTCGGACAGTGGGCTTTGAGTAAGCACAAAGTAAGCCTCCTTGTGACAGTCCAGGATTGATTATAATCCCAGCAAAACTCAGCTTTAACTGATTTGCCCTTGTTGAGATATTGCTCAACTGTCATAAATTATAATCCTAAAAATTATATAGCATCATGGAAAGTGCTTACAATACAAGGTTCCGTGGAAAAAAGTCAGGCTACAAAATTGCTTATAGTTGATTTATAGTTATGTAAAAATGTATATGCACTTGGGCCCAAGCCTGATAGGAATAGATAAAAGTGAAAACACTCGTATTAGAATGATAGGAATTATGTCTTAGTAAAAAGAAAAACAACTTTGCTTTTGAAGTGTCTTTGAACTCTTTGAAATGTTTTTAATAGTTTCCTCCTCCCCCTCCTCTTTCTTTTCCTTCTTCTCCATTCCCATCTCCTTTTCCCTTAATTTCCTGGAAAGAAGTGGGAGTGGGCATTCCTTCATGGCAATGGCAGGAAGAACATGGGAAGTCACTTCTGTCCAGAGAGATGGTGCAGGGCGAGAGGAGGCCTGGCAGTCTGCCTGCCTACTGGAGCTGGGTCCTAGCTGTCCCGAAACAAAGGTGTTTTGGAAGTCATAAAGTTCTTTGACAGTTTGAATGAGATTCTTAGAAAGAAAATCTAGGCAGTTATTGATTTAATTTTGAGTTGGGGTCTCACTCTGTTGCCCAGGCTGGTGTGCAGTGGCATGATCATGGCTCACTGCAAGCCTCGAACTCCTGGGCTCAAGTCATCCTCCCACCTCAGCCTCCCAAGTAGCTGGGACTACAGGTGTGTTCCACCATGCCCAGCTAATTTTTTGATTTTTGATTTTTACAGAGACCAGGTCTTGCTATGTTGTCTAGTCTGGTCTCAAACTCCTGGGCTCAAGCGGTCCTCTTGCCCCAGTCTCCCAATGTGCTGGAAAAAGCAGGCATGAGCCACTCTGACCGGTCAACCTAGACTTTTAAATGGGTTATTTTTATGTTGTTTATATTTTATATAATAATTATTTTTGCTTTTCATCAGTTTTTTGCTATATCTTCCATTAGAAAATAATTAGCTTGAGGCAGTAGTTCTCAACCAGGGACAGTCCTGCCTCTCAGGGACCATTTGCCCAATGTCTGGGGTCAGTTTTGATTGTGCTCCTGGCATCTTGTGGGTTGAGACCAGGGAGCTGCCAGACGTCCTGTGAAGCATAGGATGGCCTCACAACACAAAATTGCAGGACTCAGGTGTCTGTAGTACTGCTGGTGAGGCAGCCTGGCCTATGGGAAAAGAAGAAAGAATTTTTTGTCTCTTCCTGCTTCACAGCTGTGTAGAAGTCAAGGGTGTTTCTACCCAGGTGGTAGAGGACCCCAGAACATCAAATTTTGGGAATCTCAAGGAAAGATGAAGGTTTGGGTCACCACCATCTGTTTGGTCCACTCCCCTGTCCCCTAGAGCTTCCATCCACTTGAGAGAGTTGTGCTTGCTTTTATGAAAGCTCTTTCTTCATTTCTCCTAGGATTCTTACTTTTAGATCTTTCTTTCTTTTCTTTTGTTTTTGTTTTTTTTGAGTCAGAGTCTCACTCTGTTGCTCAGGCTAGAGTGCAGTGGTACACTCATGGCCACCCCCAGCGTCGACCTGCTGGGCTCTGGTGATCCTTCCACCTCAGCCTTCCAAGTAACTGGAACTACAGGCATGCACCACCACACCTGGGTAATTTTCAAAAATTTATTGTAGACATGAGATCTCACCAAGATGGGGTCTAGGCTGGTCTTGAAGCCCTGAACTCTGGCAATCCTCTCGCCTTGGCCTCCCAAAGTGCTGGGATTACACCATGCCTGGTGATGTTTACATCTTTCTTTGGTGCCAAGCAGGACCGGGGTGAGTAGCAATGTTGGTTTTGGGGAAGCAGAGGGGAAAGCACAGAAAGGGAAAATAGAGGATCTTGAAAATCTGCCTAACTGACTTCACTAGTTTGCTTGACCTTGACCTCAATCCTGCCCACGAGGAGCTTATTCACTGTGCTCTGTTTGCAAACTATGAAGGTCAAATGAAGCGAGAATTGCTGGAAAACCTGGCAAAAGCCTCATTAGGGCTAGTGGTAGTAGAGCATATTTTGTGTATTTTGGCGGTGGGATTGTGGAGATGCCACAACCAGACGGCTCAGAATAGATCTGCTTCTCATGATGCCGGAGGGGGAGGCTGCCAGGATTTGTCTCAGCGACAGAAAGTCACCTCAGCTGCTAAGACTCATCCCCTCCTGGGGAGGCCTAACTTCCTGGCTCATTGCAACTGCGGGAGGTGGGAGGATGCTGACTGCACCCCAAGCCACCCTCCGTGGAGCTTGTCTCCTTTCCACCTCCTCCCCTGCTCGCACACCACCTCCCCGGGCCCAGATGCTCATCCCGCCCTTAGACCCCATCCCACTTGGTCAGGGAATGGAAAACTCTTGAGGCTCAACGTGTCCAGTGTCCCAGGGCTTCCGGAAGGGATTTGGAATGGCCGACTGACTGACAAAAAAGAAGCCGCCAAGGAATGGAAGCGTCCAAGCCATTTGACACAGAGCCCTGGAAACTGCTGAGACAAGCTGTTTGGTCAGAGCTTCCTCCTATGGCAATGATTCATATCAGGCCATATATTTTCCCGACTCAACTTCCCCTGACAAGATGAAGTGCATTCCTGACACACAGAATTTTCCAATAAAGATTTCATTGTCTCGTTCCCCTGTGAAAAGTGATAAGTGAACTTGATATTTCTCTGTTCAACCTTCATCAATAAAAAATTTTTCTGATTGGGTTATTCTTGTTGATTCTTAATGAAGTGACGTTTTATGAGGTGCCATTCAGCCCTAAACTTCAGAAAGAGTCAGGGATATATGGCACGTTAAAGTGGATGCCTTAAACGTTGAAATGTATATTAATGGTTGTGTGCATACATAACACGGGGAAGTAAATACACAGTTATCAGGGATTTAATACACCTCATCCAGCAAAGGATATATCACACATTAAAGCATAATTACTGGCTGGAAATAGAAATAGATCACCTGCTAAACCAGATTCATCATCCTGACTCAAATACATCACCCACTGAACCAGATATAGTACCCATTGAGTCTGTCATACCACCTCCTAATCATAGCAACTGATTTAGATTCGGAGCACTAATATACTAAATCAGCGACCACCCTTTGACTGAAATACATTGTCACCTGCTGAAAAATATCTTTGTGATGGAGCACACTGAAGGAAAGTGAAACCTAGTGTACAGTATGTCCAACTCAGTCAGGGATGTGGGAAACAGGGAGGGAGTTGTTGCCTGGCCTAGCTCTTGGGCCACTGGCAGGAGACTGGTCATGGTGTGGGGAGCGGTGGCTGCCGGTTCATAAGTCAGTGAGCACGGGTGACCAGCAGCACACGTGAGCAGCACACAGCTCCCTGCAGATGTGTCTCCTGGGTCTCTTTAGAGCCAGCTGTCCACCCTGCAAGTTGAAACAAGGTTCCCTTTCTGGCCGCAGCAGATTGGTTGAACCACAACCAATCAGAACTGCCATGTTTCAACCCCTCATTTGCATGGCAGGAATAAATACCAACAAATCGGAACTGCCATGTTTCAATCCTTTATTTGCATGGTTGGAACAAACACCAACCAATCAAAGCTGCCATATTTCAGTCCTTCATTTGTATGACTGGAATGAACATCAACCAATCAGAATTGCCATATTGCAATCTCTCATGTGCATGGTGAGAACCAAAACAGATCAGCTCCCCTATAAAAACAACCACAAACCACTTGTTCAGGGCAGACAGTAGGTTTTACCATGTGTTCAGCCCCTGTTGCCTCTTTTCTTTCATCTCCAGATACCATTTTGTGTGGGCGATGGGATGGGAAACTGCCTTTCTATGTGCTTCCCTAGGACAGCTCCCTTAAGATCTTCCTTCTCCAAGACTGAGGTTGGCTATTCTGTGCAGGCTAGATGTAGATAGATAAGTTTCTTGTGGGCCGTTTAAATTAAAATAGGATAAATGCTCAAACATCATTCTTATTGTATGACCTCCCCCCAACTGACCAGGGGCACCAGACCTGATCACCCTGAGGGCTGGAATGTGGATTTACCAGTGCAGCAAGCGACAGAAACAATTAGGAAATTACCCATAACACAGAGGTGATATTTTAAGAAAAGTGCATCCTCTTAGCTCATCAAGGGTGGAGAGATGGTAATAAAAACTCACGACCAGATACCTGCAACCCACCCTCTTAGTTCATGATTGACTTAATCATAAAAGTATATGAAGCTTCTTGGTCATAGGCAAATGTGCATTCTTTCTCTTAAGACGCTAGTGCCCACTGGGCATGCCTCTTTCTCTCTAATAAATTCTGTCTTAAACTATACTTGGATTCACTCTGAAATTCTTTACTGTGGTGAGTCAAAAGCACCCATGGAATAATGCCACTCCACTTGGATAAGAGGATTACCCAAGCCCAGGGGTTCAAGACCAGCCTGTGCAACTTGGTGAGATCTCGTCTCTACAATAAATCACAAAAACAGCCGGGCATGATGGTGTGTGTTTGTAGTTCCAGCTACTTGGAAGGCTGAAGTGAAAGGATTGCTTAAGCCCAGCAGGTCGAGGCTGCAGTGGCCATGAACATGCCACTACACTCCAGCCTGGGTGACAGAGTGAGACTCCAACTCAAACAAACAAGCAAGCAAGCAAGCAAACAAACAAACAAAAATTCAAGCAAGTCAGATCAGAGTATAGAAGGACAAGTTTACTGAGTACACTGCAAGGGAACAGCAGGCAGGGCAGCCATAGAAGAGCTATTTGTCCTGAGCCAGTGGTTTGAGGTTGTTTTTATAGGGGAGTGGACCTCTTTTTGGTTCCCACCATGCAAATGAGAAATTGCAATATGGCAGTTCTGATAGGTTGATGTTTGTTCCAGTCATACAAATAAGGGATTCAAACATGGCAGTCCTGATTGGTTGGTGTTCATTCCCACCGTGCAAACGAGTGATTGAAACATTGCAGTTCTGATCGGTTGGTGTTTATTCCTGCCATGCAAATGAAGGATTGAAACATGGCAGTTCTGATTGTTTGTTGTTCAACTTTGATTGTAGATCACTCATCATTCAGTTGGAGGTTAACACAGGTGGTTCTTGTCCTATAAAATGGCTCCTGCATTCTGGATTTTAGCAATTCTAACAGGTGTGTGCAGTATCTCATTGTTGCGAAAATAGTTTTTTAAAAAAAAAACTAGATGAGGTTTTCTTTCTAATACTCTACACTCTTTCCTTTCATCCTATCACCCCACAGCCCACTCTTCTGTCCAACACCATCCTAGGACCCTCCAGGTACCTTAAGATTCCACCAACCCCACTGTACCTCTCTACCCAGGCTAGTGTTGAAACCATCTATGTAGAATTAATGTCAGGTCATGTAGTAAAAGCTGCAGCTATGATTAGAAATTAACGACTATGTTACTTCTAAGTTTACTTGCAATTACTTTCACATCCGGACACCTGGGGAGGGAGGAAGCTGCCCAGGAAAGCACCTCCCCCTACAACTCTCTCCTGAACTGCCTCCATAATGGCTCAGGGCCATCAAATAGTACCTGATGGTTAGGAGAATAGTTTTATAGACAGCATCTATTGTAAAACCTAAGAATAGTATCTGAGATCTTTTTTAGATTTTGTACTCTGGCATACACAAACTCCCACCCAGGCCCAGAGCACCAGGGAGTCCTCTACCAGTCATAGGACCACCGGGAAGACAGTCTCAACACCCCTCAGGGACATCATCTATCAATTAACAGTCCCATCCCTCTTCCTGCCAATTCCCTTTAAAAAGCTTATCCTCTGAATCTTGGGGGAGGCGGATTTGAGAGATTTCTCCTGCTCTCCTTGCTTAGTTGTTTTGTGATTTCAAACTCTTTCTCCACTGTAATGGCTGTGTCAGTTTTGGTTTTTCTGGGCAACAGGCATAAGCACCTAGGTACAGCTGTAACAGTGTCATAAGAAGTGTCCTATGTCCCAGTCAGCTACCTAAACCCCCTCCATGCTCACGATTGTTCAAAGGACTGTTAGAAAAGAAGGTGCTCAATTTACTCAATTCACAGAAATGTGAGATTGACTAATAGCCCCAGAATCCCCTAGATAGTTGCCTTCTGAAACATACCAGTCTCTCATTTGTTCAGTCTGAATTTTGTGGCTAAGGACTCAAATTAATTTTAAACCAGAATTCCTAGATCTCTTAATCTGATTTTTTACTGGGATCATCTTACCTGGCCAAAATGATTAAAAGTGAGAAGAAGTGGAATAAAGACAGCAGAATTTTGGCAGTAGTAGGTGTGGTGGGAGCCTGCCACGGAGTCAGTAACCGACTCTTGTTTTTCAATTTCTTCCCATCTTTCACTTCTGAAATGACAGTGTCTCTAAAAGCCCTACTGATTTTTATTTTCTTTTTTTTATATTTTTTAATGTATTTTTTGAGTTAGAGTCTCACTCTGTCACTCAGGCTGGAGTGCAGTGGCATGCTCATGGATATCGCAGACTCGACCTGCTGGGCTCAGATGATCCTTCTGCGTCAACCTTCGAAGTAGCTGGAACACAGGAACACACCACCACACCCAGCTAATTTTTTTGATTTATTGTAGAGATGAGGTCTTGCCAAGTTGCCCAGGCTGGTTTCCAACCCATGGACTCAGGCAATCCTCTCACCTCCGTCTCCCAAAGTGTTGGGATTACAGGCGTGAGCCACTGCGCTGACTCTTGTTTTCAAGCCCACAGTGGCTCTACTGGCAGCAGGAGAAGGAACTCTATGGTTGGGAAGAAGGAGCAGAGGCCCCTGCCACCCCTGAATATGTGTGTTGCTGGTAAATTGGGGGCTTACAGGGGATCTTTGGTGATTCTGTGCCTCTTATAAAAAGCCCCACTGCGCCAGGCTCGGTGGCTCAGCCTGTAATCCCATGCTTTGGGAGGCTGAGGTGAGTGGATTGCCTGAGCCCGCGGGGTTCGAGACCTGTCTGGACAACTTGGCGAGACCTCATCTCTACAATAAATTAAAAAAAAATCAGCTGGGCATGGTAGTGCATGCCTGTAATTCCAGCTACTCGGAAGGCTGAGGTGGAAGGATCGCCGGAGCCCAGCAGGTTGAGGCTGCAGTGGCCGGGAGCGGCCATTGCACTCTCGACTCCAACTCAAAAAAAAAAAAAAAAGCAAGACCCCACTGTTGGGAGCCGGCCATAGAGGCCCACTGAACATTAGGGATCAGGAAGGGCAGTTGACCCCGAGACCATTAGGATGCACTTGGGAGCTGTTGACCCTATTCCCTCCCTCCTTTTCCATTTGGCACAAGCAACCAGGAAAGGCTCCTGCTGGCTCTAACAGAGGACTCTGAAACTGGAACGTACACAGCTAAACCTGGGAGTCTATTGTTCCCATTTTCCACGGTTTATGGTTTTTGCTTTCAAACAATTTAAGTTTAACTTTGAGTCACATTGAGGAGTCTTAGTGCAAGTCACAGGTTCTCTTAATATGATTTTAGAAGTTTATAGACATAGGTTTTAGAATATAGTTTATATAGATTAAGAAAATTTAAGTAGCCATTTTGTTATAGAAGTGTGGTCAGTTCAGTTTGATTCAGGGGGGTCAGTGAAGTTTGAATTAGGTTTGCTGGTGCTAGGAGAGTGTAACTATGACAGCAACTGTTTCATAGAAACTAATTTGAATTAGCATAGCATAGTAAAAGGTAATATATCATTATGTTGGTTTTGGGTGTAAGCATTGAACGATGTTATGTAGCTATAAACAATTAAGGGTACATAGAAACTGGATAAGAACTTCATGTTTTTCTTCATGTTTGAAAAATACATCTGCTTGAGAGTGGGGGGTGTCCTGTGTGCACCTGGACCTGTTCATGTGAAAGGCACATGCTACCTTTTGTGTAACCATAGCAGCAGGAGTTCCTATGATGATAACTTTGCAGAGTTTGGGGATAAAAGCCCTGGGATTACACCCATTAAACGGCTTCTGGTCACTTGAACAGGAGTCCAGTCTCTTTCTTTCTCCCCCCTTTCTTTCTCTTTATATCTATCCCTCCAGTTTAAATCGCTGATGCCGCCACACCTACCAAGGGACCCCCGATCTCTGCAGGGGCAGGATCCCTGCACCCCACTGGAGAGCAAATGACGGAGTGGTCAATTGCTGCACCCTGTCCACAACGTGCCCGGTAGTTCTCAAAATCCACCATTCAATACAGCCACTTGAAGTGGTGGTTGAAGGATGAGGCGAGTTAGAAATTGAGTGTAAGCTGGGCTCGGTGGCTCAACCTGTAATCCCGTGCCTTTGGGAGGCTGAGGTGAGTGGATTACCTGAGCCCGTGGGTTCGAGACCTGCCTGGGCAACTTGGTGAGACCTCATCTCTACAATAAATCAAAATGAGCTGGGCGTGGTATGTGCACCTGTAGTTCCAGCTACTTGGATCACCAGAGCCCAGCAGGTCGAGGCTGCGGTGGCCGGGAGCAGCCACTGCACTCCAGTCTGGGTGACAGAGAGAGACTCCAACTCAAAAAAAAAAAAAAGAAAAGAAATTGAGTGTAACTATTAGCAATCGCAAAAACATGGAACCAACCAAGATGCCCATCAAAACTGGACTGGATAAAAAAAAAAAACGTGGTACATATGCATGTTGACTATTACATAGCCACGAAAAAGGACAGACATAAGGACTTCACAGCAACCTGGATGGATTTAGAGTCTATCATACTCAGTGATCTATCATAGAAACAGAGTACAGAGTACCATATGTTCTCACTCATAAGCGGACCCTGAACATTTACCATAATACTGTAAGAAAGGGATTGGCAATAGTGGGATACTGCCGGGGTGGGGGAGGGGATACAACATCAACAAGGGTACCTGATCTCAATCCAGGCAAAGTGGGGAAGAAAGGGAGGCCCAAACTTTACCTGTGCGATGTCCTCTTGTATACCTAATCCTGAACTGTACTCTACATCTTTAAAATTAAAAAAAATAACTATTTTATGAAACTTTGAGAGTCTCAACTTAGTTTGTGTATCAGCCAGACCACAACAGGAACTTGGTGGATGTTCATCATTGAAAGATGGAATTCCAATAAATGTAAAAATTAAAAAAAAGAAAAAAGAAATTGAATGTATGGGGTCCCACCGCCAGAGGTTCTGATTCAGTAGGCCTGGACGGGAACCAGGGATCTGTACTTTTAACAAATAGTACAGGGGATTCGGATGCAGGGTCATTTTATGGACAAAACAAAAACAACAACAAAATATAAAACCACTACGGTTAAATTATGTGCTTAAGGAGTCACAGCTGGCCATGGTGTCAGAGCAAGTATTTGAATCCTGGTCTGTTGGGTTCCATAGCCTCGTTCCTTCCACTGGGGGATTTTGCCTCTCTGTTGAACCAGCATTGGATTTGCCTTTATAACTGGTGTAATGTGGTAACCCCAAAGAAGTCACCCAGAGGTCCAGCAGAGACAGACATTGGTTTATTAGAACTTACATGAGGCATCAATGGTGGCTGGAGAAAGAATCCGCACCTTGGGACAGTGCAGCAATCAGTTTTATAATCAAGCAAGTTAATTATTCAAGTTGCTGTGTGGTGTTTACAGTTACATTGATTACGAGTGGCACCTATATTGCTTTCAGTGCTGCTCATCACCTGCACCCATGACTCATTCCTGGAAATGTGTATATCCTTCAGAAAAGGAGAAGGAAGCCAGGTATGGGGGGAACGAAGTCTACCTCCAGACGATACCTCACAACTAGTAATCCAAGGAAGCGTGAAGCATTCATGGGCCCATAAGTGCTCTGCACATACCTCACGCCAGCCTCATGCCACTCTTCAGGGTTGTCTGGGGCAGTCTATTGTACTGTACCTATTTTACAGACGAGCACACTGAGGGTCAGAGAAGGAAAATCACTGGCTTAGGTCACCCGGCCAGAGGATGGTGGAGTCAGGGTGACTTGGGTCCAAGGCAAACGTCCTCTTTTTATGACATCGGGCAGCCGGCGGACACTGATATCGCTGCCTCCCCAGTTGTCCTTTGGAGTTGTCTCCTGTGACTTCCGTGGCCGTGCCATTGTCTCTGCAGGGTTTGTGGTGGGAGCCTGGAGAATATTTAGGCACACCGATGCTTGTTTTTTCTGAAGCTCTGAGAGTCTCTGTAGGTGTCATCCCTAAGTTAATGGAGTCTCTTTCATCTGTCTCCCTCCTTGTTTGCTTCTGGCTTTTGGAGGTCAGAAAGTAGCTTTTTCCCAGGCCTAGGAGTTTGGTGATATTTTACCAAGTCTGCTGGGTTTTTTTTTTTGTGTGTGTGTGTGGGCAGAATTAGCTGATGTTTTATTTTTGGGGAAAGCAAAACAAAAAAATAATTGAATTAGTTTTTAGTTGGAGTCATGGGCAAGAAGGGGTTACCCCAGGCAGTAAACTCCCCCCAGAGGTGGGGTGAGGGCTAGGGCTGGGCCTCAGGAGGGGCTCCTGCCCCTAGACTTCCCCTCAAAGTCGCTTCCCCCACAGGCTCTGGGGTGGTCACAGGAGGGGGCAGACTGGGAGAGACTGCCACGGCCATTCACTTGGGTAGGACATCAGCGGACTCAGACACCAGCTTCCTGTGGCAGGGTTTCGATCTTCTTCACTACCAGGCCCTGGAGAAGCTGGCGCGAGTGTAGGAGCTGGAGTCCCCGCCAGAGCCAAAGCCGTGGCCCAGGATGGAGCCACAGGATGGGGTTGGGTCACCCGAGTAGCCATTGATGGTCTTGGTAGGGACGCTGATGTTCCTCATGCCAGACTCCAGTCAGCTCTCCTTGCCCTCCAGCAGCTCCTGGTAGGTAGCCATCTCGATGTCCAGGGCCAGCTTGACGTTCATGGGCTCCTGGTACTTGTTGCAGGTACTTGTAAGATTTCTGGGTCACCCTGATGGACGTATGGTGAAAGCTGGAGTGGAGGCAGGAGAGTTGACCTAGGTGGATAGTTGAGAAGGAGATGAGAAGCTGCTTCGAGATCAAGGCTGGTTGGATGTCCTGCTTGGTCCACTGCAGGGTGACTTCCAACTCGGCCAACTTGGTGTTGACATCCTTAACGGCTACCTCCCTGTGCTGCCCTGCGCCATGATGGCAGCCTACAGGGAAACTCTCTGGCCTTTGAGAACCTTGATCTCAGCCTGAAGCTGGCTGACATTCTAGTTTATCTCAGAGATCTCCATCTGGGTGGGTAGCAGGTCATTGCCATGCTGCCTGGCCGGCATCTGCAGCACCTCGTGCTTGGTCTGGTGGATGCTCTTAGCCTCGGCCTGCTGCGGTTGGCGGTCACCACGCCCTGGGTCCAGACCTCGGCGATGATGCTGAGGTCCAAGGAACAGCTGCTGTCCATGGACAGGACCATGGATGTGTCTGAGATCAGGAACTGCAGCTGACGGATCTCTTCCTCATCCAGTGGCCTGAGGACGTGGATCTCGCCCATCAGCCCCTCCAGGCGAGACTCCAGCTCCACTTTGTTCATGGAAGCTTCATCCACATCCTTCTTGAAGTCGCTGTCCATCTCTGTGTGCTTGTGGGTCTGCTTCTCATACTTATTCTGGAAGGCCTCCACCAGGCCCTGCGTGCTGTCCAGCTCTGCTTCCAGCGTCAGTTTCTCCTAGCCCAGCGTGTCCAGCTGTGCCCCGGTTGTTGATATAGCTCTTGACCATCGTCCATGTTCCTGCGGGTGACCTTCTGCTGCTGCAGGAGGCTCCCCTTGGCCTCCAGCGTCTTGCTCGGCTGCTCCAGGAAATGCACCTTGTCAATGAAGAAGGCAGACTCGTTGAGGGTCTTGATCTGCTGCTTCTGTTGGGTGTGCATGACCCGGATGTTGGGGTTCACCTCCAGCTTAAGGGGACTCAGCAGGCTCTGGTTCAATGTGATGGCTGTGATATCACTGACCCTGGCAAAGCCTCCACCCAGTCCCATGCTGGTGCCCAGATTGCCCTGGAAGCTGCTGTTGCTGCCCACCCAGGAGAAGCTTGAGGAGTTGACACAGGTACCAGGCCTGCTCGTGTGGGAGCGGATGCTGAAGGTCCAGGGGCCCGAGGTGGACATCTCGTAGGACTTCTGGGTCACCCTGATGGACCTGGTAATGGCTGGAGTGGAGGCAGGTGGGCTGAACAAGGTGGAGAGTTGAGAAGGAGCCAAGATGCTTCGAGATTGAGGCTGCTTCTTGGGTCTTCCTCTGCACTTATTAGATTATTCTTTTACTTTAAGGTGGAGAGCAGCCAGGCATGGTGGCTCACACCTGTAATCCCAGCACTTTAGGAGGCAGAGGCGAGAGGTTTGCCTGAGCCCAGGGGTTCGAGACCAGTCTGGATAACTTGGTGAGACCTCGTCTGTACAATAAAGAAAAAAATCAGCCAAGTGTGGTGTGCGCCTGTAGATTCAGCTACTTGGGAGTCTGAGGTGGAAGGATCAACTGAGCCCAGCAGGTCAAGGCTGCGGTGAGCCGTGATCATGTTACGGCACTCCAGCCTGGGTGACAGTGTGAGACTCTGACTCAATTAAAAAAAAGGAAAAAAAAAAAAAAAAGGTGGAGAGCACATTCCGGGAAGGTACATATATTTTTTTTCCAATTGATTTCTTGTCAGGTCTAACGAGATCAATCAAATCATATGGCCAATAAAACTGATTTAGCACTCATAAAGTTCCATGACATCTCATATGTGCCAAGAATGAAAGACAAGGAGGCAGGTGGCAAGAGAACACCATGTCCATGTGCTTACCTGCTAAGGCTCCCTTCCCCCTCAGCAGACAAATCCAGGGCAGACTAGGGCCTGCAGACCCCTGGTGTGCTGGCGGGAAACAATGGTCACAAGAGGGGCAGCAGGTCAGGCTTCATTCACAAACTAGGAGACGGTAGAAGGCTGTAACCACAGTACCGAGGGTGCCATTAGAGAGCTGGTTCTATCTGAAATTATCAGGAGAAAACATAATCAGGAAACCTGATGCTTTCCATTTTGATCTTGTATTGAGAAGTTCTGTTGCTTACATCCATCCACTGTCTGACAAAGAAGTGTACTCACACAGCTGGGATTGGACCACATGCCCGGGTCTTTCTTGGTCACTACTGCTCAGTCAAGGGTGGGTGCTGGCACTGAGACAGGCCCAAGGAATCCTCCCTTTGGAATCTGGAAGTGAGCACTTAGAGACTGAGCTAAGAGAAGAGGGATAGACAAGACTCAAATGCTTTTGATGTCGCACATCTCATTAGGGAGGAGTCGCCAGGCTGAAAGGTCACCAAATTCTTTGGCTGAGGTCCCTGGAAGTGTCCCTGTCCCCATTTCTTCAGTTATTTTGGGGATCCTTGAAACCTATGCCCTACAATAAATTATATTCCAGATAGCCAAACGGATCCTGATGAAAGCGGATTTCTGTGGGGAATAATCTGTTCCAGCTGATGTAGATCTTGGAACTGTGAAGGTTTATGTAATATGGGCTTTAGTGGCCAGCCAGCCCTGGGATCGCTGATTTGTGGCCTGCAGGAGTATTTCTTGTAGACTGTATTTTAACAATTTTAGACATTTTTAGATGTTCATGTAGACTCTCTAGTTTACCCCAATCTCTATCATTCCCTCTTGTCTTATATCTTGGCTATTTGACACCATGCCATTCCTTTCGGGTCCAGGACCAGAATTACAGCTTGTGACTTCTGATCAAGTCTAACCCTCTGACTTTACAGAGAGATGAAGTGCCTTAACCAAGGCCACACAGCAAGTTATCATGGTAAGGGCCAGAATTAAGATTTTTCTGGCTTTTAGGAAAAGTGGAAAGGAAATGCTAGCCTTGTGAAAGAACTTGTGATCCGCATACTGTTGTCAAATATAGACTTATTGAGTCCCTAGTGTATGCACTGGTATGTGCTGGTGTAACGTGGTAGCCCCAAATCCAAAGAAGTCGCTCAGAGGTCCAGCAGGGAAAGTCACGGGTTGGCTGGACGCGGTGGCTCAAGTCTGTAATACCAACACTTTGGAGGGGCCATGGTGAGAGGATTGCCTGAGCTCAGGCGTTCGAGACCAGCCTAGGCAACTTGGTTTTGTCTCTACTGTAAATCAAAAAATAAGCTGGGTGTGGTAGTACATGCCTGTGGTTCCAGCTACTTGGAATGCTGAGGCAGAGGGACCTGAGTCCAGCAGGTCAAGGCTGTGCTGGCCGTGAGTGTGCCACTGCACTCCAGCCTGGGTGACAGAGTGAGACTCCGACTCAAAAAAGGAGAAAGTTATTGGCTTATTAAAACTTATGGAAGGCACCGACACTGGCTGGTCAGTAAAGAATCCATGCCTTGGAACAGTATAGCTAGCAATTGTATAATCAAAGCAAGCAAGCTAATCATTCAAATTCCTATACAGTGTTTATAATTACATTGATTAAAAGTGACGACTACATTATCTTCAGCTTTGCTCAGTCACCTGCATCCCATGACTCATTATTGAGCATATACATGTCCTTCAGAGACTAGTCTAGGTCAGAGGCTGCTCCCTGAGGGAGGGAGCAGAGAGAAATCAGGTATAAGCCAGGCCAAAGAGTCTATGTCTGGACAATACTCCACAGCTGGAAATACAGCAGTGAACAAGACAAAGACTTTGCTCTTCTGGGGCTCACATTCTAGTGGAGAGAAATTTGTATGATATGATATGATGTTATGTTATGTTGCAATATAATATAATATTAGTAGATGCTATGAAGAAAAATACTTGTTTTTTTGAGAGAGAGAGGTGAGAGGTGGGGCATGGGCAGAGGTGGTGCTAGTTTGCACAGGGAGATCTCAGGGAAGCTCTGAAACAGGTGAGAGGTGAGTATGTGGACAACAGGCAGAGGAGCATCCAGGTAGAGGGACTAGGCATGACAATGGACCTGGTGGGTGGGTTGGCCTGGAGGTTTGAGAAACAGCAAGAGGAAAAGAGATGCAGCGCATGCAAGTGTTCCAGGTCAAGGTGAAGCTTTTAGCTCTATTTCCACGTGACTTGAGAAACTTCTGGAGCATTTTGAATAGAAGTCTAAGCTCATCACCTGTCCTACTGGACAGCATCACTTGGGCTGCTGTGGAGGTAGAAGAGAGCAGATCACAGGCAGGCAAGGGGCTGTGCAGGTGACAGATAGTGGCAGCTTAAGTCAAAGCAGCAGCCACAGAGGCCATGGATGCTGAATGCCTTTCTTGGAGCTTTACAGCACATATTTGTATTTTAACAGCTCTCAGAAGCCTCTAAGTAACTACCACCTCCACCGCCACCACCATAACAACAAAACCAGCTCTGTTTGGTGTGACCCAGCAATTTTCAAACAATGAAACCTGTGGAAGCTATTTTATGCGACAAGAGCCACCTTGTGTTAGCCTCCAACTGACCAATGAATGGCCTACAATCAAAGTTGAAAACCAACCAATCAGAACTGCCATGCTTCAATTCCTCATTTGCATGGTGGGAATGAACACCAACCAGTCAGAACCGCAATGTTTCAATCCCTCATTTGCATGGCAGGAATGAACACCAACCAATCAGAACTGCCATATTTCAATCCCTCATTTATGTGACAAGAACCGAAAAGAGACCAATCCTATATAAAAACCACCTCAAACCACTGACTCAGGGCAGACTGCTCTTCTATGGTTGCCCTGCATGCTGCTCCTATACGGTATACTTAATAAACCTGTCCTTCTCTACCCTGACCTAACTTGGAGAAATTCTTTCACTGCTCATGACTCCAACCAACTTGTCACTATCTGTGACAAAACCCTTTCCTCCACACCACTGTTACTGATACTCCGCAAGACTAATTTCTGGAAGTACAATTTGGCAAACCCTGTTCCTCTTTTTGCTCCATGCAATCTCAAATAACCAAGTCACCAGGGGAGAGTGATGGCTGAAAGGTCCCCTATGAAGTATTTTGACCTAGCTCCATCCCATCTACCCATTGGGGATCAATCAAGGCCATTCCTTACACACGATGGGTCCTGCTTTATCAGTTCATACACTCAATGTGCTGCTGACACCATCCCTTCTCTACAATCTATCTGGGGAGATGGATTCAAAGAATCTATGGGTGATGGCTCACAGAGACTGCCATTCCCTACTGGGTGATTTGAACACAGGCTGTCTGTCTCCCTTTCTCCCCTTGCTCCAGGCCTTGGTACTTCCAAGGCTGCAGGAGAATAAGAAGGTAGCAATACCTAGAAAGGTTTCACAAGGCTCAGACCTACCTATCTCCCCTCCCTCAAACAGTTGATTCATAAATCACTCTCTGGCAAACCCTAAGCTGGCCTCTGAGTTTCATGGTTGCCTGCTGGCATCTGGGAAGGTTACTAAACTGAAGTGCTGCACTGGCGATATCAGAGGTTCTGGTTTAGGCCCTGGAGCCATTAAAGGTCGAGCAAAGCAGCTCTTAGTGGCTTAGTGTTGTGGAGAGGGATGCACAAAGGCTTTTGCCTCCAGCATAGAGTGAGACCAAGGTCAGTTCAGGCTTTCCAGAGAGATTTTCAGGCTCCAGTGCTCTGAGGGGAAGAAACACAGAATCCTTTCTGGTGTCTCTGCCAGCATGTCACCTGAGAGAGGACCTATATCTCATGAATGGCCTTGGGCCAGGCCTGCACGTTGACGGACACTGACAACTGGAGTCCCACTAAGCACCCTGGAAAGCAACCCCAGGGCCCTGCGCATGCCTTGCTGCATGATCGCTGGCAGGAGTTTGGCCTTCCGGGCCTCAGCTCCTCATCTGGGGAGACTGGGCTGTGTGCAGGCCTCCCAGGCCCGACTTCTGTTGTTGACGATCACAATCTCGTGTGCCCAGGTTACTGCGAATTTTCACCGTTTTTCAGGGGTTGGTACAGTGGGGATGAGGAATGGTACCCTTCTGTCATCTGGCCGTCTCCCCTTTGATCAATGGCTGGAAGGATCCTGATGGGAGTGGTGTGAGGAGCGATCGATCACTGCAACTCATCCACAGGCACCATGTTGGGAGAATGTGTGAAGCTGTTTCTTAGCCGGATGCTGCACGCCACCCAGGGCTACTGCTCGGTTGAGCCCGAGTGTGTGTGTGTGTGTGTGTGTGTGTGTGTGTGTGTGTGTGTGTGTCTTTCTGTGCATTTCCAACTTCCCTTTGCCCAAAGCTTAGCCAAAGATTCAGAGGCAGTCAGAGGGAAGCACCCACACCCCAGGACCAGAATTACAGAATCATAAATATTTGCAAGTGGGAGAAATACCAGAATCTAGAAAACTTGCTACACTGTGACAAAGGAGACCGGTCCCAGCGGCAACTCATTTTAATGGATAAATGACCTGTTTGAGTTTTTGAAGGGGAGCAGCAGCAAAATATATGTTGCAACAATTCCCAAGCAGTTTCCTGCAACACAGCTATTGTTCATGGCCCCAACGGACTGGAAATTCTGTGGCCTCCAACACCAGGCTCTGGGTGTGATGTCAGTGAGCTCCTTGCAGACAGGCCCCCACCCCCACCCCCGTGGAAGACTGAGCGCCTCCAGGTGCTTGGGGGCTTCCAACCTGGAAGGGATGAGCCTCTTTCCGGAAATCTTCCCTTCTGCATCACGACTGTTGCAGGTATCCCTGGGGAGGGGGTGTAGAACCTGGGGGACATGATCGTACCCACCTGGTTATAAGTGATAGTACTTGACCCCCCCAAATTAAAGTAAAACCCAGAGGAAAGTGAACTCTGGGCCTAGTGAGGGAGCTCACGTCTACATACTGCATGCAACTTAAAGTATCTGGGGCATGGACGACCTGAGGCCCAGTTCCCACTATTACACAAAATGTCCATATAATAAATATACATGCGTGCCCCCTGAATCTAAAAGAAAAAAAGAGGCTGATGACCTTTAGCTTGTCAGATTGTGGACATACCACATATGAGGGCCTGTCGAACGTCTAAAGTTTAATTTCTTAGATTGTTAGAGACAAGTTTAAACTCCAGGTGAATTTTTTTTTCTTTCAGGGCTCCCACTCTCAGATGGGAGTCTTTTAGACAAAAATAAAACAGGGAACCTCTCTTCCCAGAACTGTGTGTGCTGCATGGGCTGCATGGGATCAAGGGGTAAATTGTGGGGGCAATTCCTCCTCAGTGCATGGACACCCCGAGTCCATCTGCTGGGTCCAGAAGTCCTAATTCCTACTCCCCGCTTGTGGTGGAAGCCCCTCAGCCAGTGGTATTTCAGAGCTGCATTCATGCCGGCTTGGCTGTCACTGCTCATCTTCCTCCAGTTCTCAGGGGCGACTCGTTGCTCTCTTCCACAATAAGGAAAAGGGTCTGTGCTGCATTTCATGGAGGTGACATATTGACGTTGAATCCTGGGCTGCTTTCAGGATTTTAGAGTCATTTGACAATTGGTGATTTTCAAGTAACGTGATGGCTGTAGTGGTCAAGTCTGATAAGCTGAGTCTCTCCTTTTCTTTGAGCCCAGTCCCCTCCCCCTTGACACTTTGGGCTAAAACATGTCTCACTACTTCTTTGTTTTCCCGTGTGCAGATATAATCGTGGCTCTGAAGGGCTTGCTCTGGGCGTGGTGTGGAGAAGAACGCAGGTGGACAGGAGATGCTGGGCCGGCTCTCTGCCCTACCTAGGCACTGGGACCCTCACCCTACGGTGAGATGGGGGGGCACCACATAACATTCCAGGGAGAGGGGACAGACGACTTCTGTTCTGGAAAGAGAAAATGGTGAGTCAGGTATTATCCTGAAAGCAGGTTCTGTTGGTAGGAGGTGGGTGAGTGGGACCCCAAGGGCAGAGGAGCAGGGGCCATGTAGGGCTGGTGTGGGTGAGAGGACAGTAATAGACTTAGGTTAAGAGCATGCTATTGAGAGACCCAAGAAACCAAGAAACTTAAAAAGCCATACTTGCTGTAAAAGTAGTGTTTAGTTCACTATATTTCATACATCCCTACCTCATGTTTACTATATATTTTGTGTATTCCTACCTCATGTTCATTGTACTTTATGAAATCTTAGTACTTTAAATCCTACCTCAGACCCCGTAGAATTAGGCATTTGTCGGGTGCCGGGTAGTGACTGATTGTGTAGTTATAATGGCTTAAGTAGTGTTTGTATTTAGAACTCTTGGGTTAAGCATTGTCAGTCCCAATTGTCATGCTGACTTCTGCTTTTACAACGGGATGTAAATGTTAAAACGATAAGCCCCTTTCAGACATTCCTTTGCTACCGCAGTAGACTCTGAGGTGCTAGCTGCTCTCTAGGTGGGCTTTATGTTGATTTAAATCACCGGCCTCCATGCCAGTGTTAATTTACACGCAGTGGCTATGTAAACCTGAAGGACCTTTACAAAAACCGCCTTGCTATAAGATATTTGTGATATTTTATAAATTCCCAGAACTAGTACTATATGAATTTCTACCCCACATTCACTGTATGTGTTTGCAGCATTCATATTTAAAACTTTGTTAAGTTTGGCTTTTGTTGTCCCATAATGACCATGTTATGTTATGTAAATGTTAAGCAAACAAGCTTTCCTAAGCATTCCTTGGGGTGAATCAGCAAACTTAATGGCTAATGTAACCTCCAGGTTGCTCAGGTTACTTTATATGCAGTGAACCTAACTTATCTGACATTCCACTCTGCCCGTTAAGTGGGTTTCTGTCAATCACGGGCAGTCAGGTTACAGCCCACGAAAGGCACCTACCAATACCAAGTGTTCCAGTACCCATTAGGAGAAATTACCCAATCATGTAAAATCAAGTTTAAAGTTCTTTCCCCTCCCTCTGTAATTGTGCATAAAAACTGCTTGCCATACTGGATCAATGCTCTGGTTCATGAAGCCTCTACCGGCTTCATGCGTGAGCCCAGACTCGAGCCTGAATAAAGACCCTCGTGTGTTTGCATCGGAGCTGGCTCTTTGTGGTCTCTCTCTCTCTCTCTCTGATTAGAGTTCTGGGTTCAACATGGGGAGGAGCACCGTGCAAGGAAGGGGCATCAGAGCTAGGGCCCAGGTGCACTGAGGCAGGTGTCTCTGGAGTGCTGGCAGGCCTTGTCCAGCTCTGTTCTCTCAGAGTGGGAGCTTCGTAAATGTCACCCACTTGCCCGAATCATTTCATTGGTCTTGAACCCCCTTGGAAAAAGCCCTGC
The DNA here is from genome assembly GCF_000164805.1 of Carlito syrichta. Taxonomy (NCBI): domain Eukaryota; kingdom Metazoa; phylum Chordata; class Mammalia; order Primates; family Tarsiidae; genus Carlito; species Carlito syrichta. The sequence goes on along the minus strand of NW_007255318.1, from coordinate 302,668 downwards.
TCTGTGTTTTGAGAGGAGGTAAGAAGTTTGAGCCTCTGTTAGAAATGGTGACGGGTAAGATTAATTGGGAAAGTGACCGCGGTGAGAGATGCAGAGTGCAGAAGAGTAGATAAGAGCATGCTGATAGATGAGGAATAAAAATAAAATATAGGAATGAATGTAATTTCAGTGGGACAGAAAGCTTTATGAGGAGTTCTTGCCAGAACCAGGGATTCAGAGGCAAAGATTCGGATCTCCAGGAGACAAGTGATGACGGTGGAGTTTCCTTCACAGACTGCACCTTCAGTGGCAGAAGGGGCAGCTCCCTCCTGCCCAAGCCCAGGGTCTTAAGATGCCTTGCCAGATGGTAACAATTCACAGACAGGTACTCTTCTTAAAACATCCTCCTTTTGGACTGGGTGTGGTGGCTCACGCCTATAATCTCAGCGCTTTGGGAGGCCAAGGCGGGAAGACAATTTGAGATCAGCCTGGGCAACAAAGCGAGACCTCGTCTCTATATAAAACTCTCCCCAAAATTAGGTGGCATGCCTGTGGTCCCAGCTACTTGGGAGGCTGAGGCAGAAGGATGGTGGAGTCTAGGAAGTTGAGGCTGAGGCTGCAGTGACTGCCGTGAGCCATGATTATGCCACTGCACTCCAGCCTGGACAACAGAGTGAGACTCTGATTTAAAAAAACCACAAAACCCTTTTGCCTCAATATCCTCTTCCCCGGTAGCCCCCATAAGAGAGGATTTCCTCCCACGGTCCCCACAAATCAACAATTGTGGGCCAGTGGACCGGGCCCCCAGCTATGCAGTTCCTTTGGGGTCATCTCTGTGCAGCATGTCCAACACTGTCCACTTCTGGCCCATGTTTGACAGCCCAACTGCAGGGACAGACGTCCACGGCAGATGTGGGAACAAGCTCCCAGGGTTCACTCAGAGACTCTCGCATGGGGAAGAGGGGACAGTGCAGATGCCAGCTCCAGCAGAGGAAGGTCCAAGGGCCAGATAATCATCTTCCGTGGTGACGATCAGCAGCGGAATGAGATAACAGCAGCCCACTCTTAGCAAGCCTCCAAAACACTTGCTCTACTCTATTTCTTTATTGTTATACTATTGCTATTACACAGGAAACTCAGAGCTAAGTTTTGCATTTAATACTTTTTAATTTGAAAATAAAATTAGCTATATTTTTCGCTGATGAGGGAATCAGTAGTTGCATCTTGTGTGGACTTCCTGAAAATTCACAGAGGTCACTTAAAAAGTAAAATATTATCTTTTTTTTGCAAAATAATGTTATATTTAAAAGTACACTTTAACATTTCAGTTAAAGGATAGTCAATAATATGCAATTAATATATGAGCAAAAATAGATTCCACAATTGACCGCATGCAATTTTTATGAGCTGTCAGCAATATGGCATGCTATTTCCCTTCCAAATACTCTTTTTTTTTTTTTGAGTTGGAGTCTCACTGTTTTGGCCAGGCTGGAGTGCTCACGGCCACCTCAGCCTTGACCTGCTGTACTCAGGCGATCCTTCTGCCTCAGCCTTCCAAGTAGCTGGAACCACAGGCGTGTGCCACCACACCTTACTAATTTTTTGATTTATTGTAGAGACAAAGTCTTGCCATGTTGTCCAGGCTGGTCTCAAGCCCCTGGGCTCAGGCAATCCTCTTGCCTCCACCTCCCAAAGTGCTGGGATTATAGGCATGAGCCACCGTGCCTGGCAATCCCTTCCAAATACTCTTAAAATTCTTTTTTAGTAAAAAGTTCTTGATGGCCCACTATACAGAGGACCAGCCCATGAATATTTCCTGTGTAGAATTAAATAATGTTTTTGTACAATACTCAAAACATACACAGATTATACTGTATATGATGATTTGTAAACTGCTTTTTTCATATCTCATGAGCATATTTTGTTTGCTAATTTCAGTTAATTTAACATCTCCATCATGAATTATGTTTCTATTTATTTTAATTTTTCTTTGGTACTTAAAGAATTTTTATATTCAAACTTTTTTCTAAAGATACAAAATTTCAGTTAGACAGTTAAGTTCAAGAGATCTATCATATAACAAGGTGACTAAAGCTAATAATAATGTATTGTGAATTTAAAAACTGCTAAGTAAGTATGTTTTAAATGTTCTCACCACAAAAAAAATGATAAATATGAGTGGCAATGCATATGTTAGATACCTTGATTTAGCCATTCCACAATGTATCAAGACATAGCGTTGCTGTATACCATTAATATATACAACTTAATTTGTCAGTTAAAAAATAGTTAAACTTTTTGTAAAATTGCTTGTGTCTTGCTGATTCATCCTGATAAATCTGAATTTCCACAGCTGCTTTTATTTTATTCTCCCAGCTTTCCTGAGGTATAATGGGTATACAAAAAAGTGCATATAATTAATGTACATTATTTGGTGAGTTTGGTCACCAAACATTCTTGCTATTATGATCACAATTTTAATAGTGTTCCTAAGCCTAGATTTTTTTGGTGAAATTATTTTTTTTCTTCCTTCATTTAGTGGATTTGCTGTTTCAGCCTTATTTTAATTGTATTCATGTCTTTTGTTATAAGGCATGGCAAGCTTTTTTTAGGTATAGGTTCTATTACTTATGTAAATGTTCTGATTCAGCCAAATTGTTCTGTAATTGCCTAAACATGCCTTTTTAAAAAATATTTGCCCTTGTCTGGAGTACTTTCTTCATTCTTCTCTGATATCAAAGCCCTCCTATTTTTCTCACATTCTCCATCCTATGTGAAGGTTTCACCTTCCACAGTGGACCTGAGTGACTGATCTTGCCTCTGAAAACTAAAACACTCTCTGACCTGCATGCTTGATCCACTAATGTATCTAGCTTTGCTATAGTTTTGGTTTCTTGAACTAGTTATGGGCTTTGATACTGCTTTCAATTTTTCCTAAATGTGTGCATGTCTGAGTTAATTTATAAATCCCCGGAGGAACATGCCATCATTTTTTATAAAGAGGGTGATTATAGCTAGGCATGGTGACTCATGTCTGCAATCCCAGCACTTGACAGGCAGAAGTGAGAGGATTGCCTGAGCTCAGTGGTTCGAGACCAGCCTGGGCAACTTGGCAAGACCTCGCTCTACAATAAATAAATAAAAAAAAATTAGTCAGGCATGGTGGCGCACTCCTATAGTTCCAGCTACTTGAAAGGCTGAAGTGGAAGGATTGCTTGAACCCAGTAGGTTGAGGCTGCAATGACCGTGAACAGGCCACTGTACTCCAGTCTGGGAGACAGAGTGAGACTCCAACTCAAAAAAAAAAAAGAGGGTGATTATAGATATATGTATTTGTAAATATAGATGGGACTCGTTACTCAGACTAATTGGGTTAAGGCCAGAAGGTATCTGTGCAAAGTCTGAGTTGAAATGTAGCAGGAAAAATAGAGAGATCGTGACACTGAGACTATTATAGGAAGTGGCACTTTATTACGCTGGCTATCACAGCACAGCGGGCCGAGAATTTCATGCATCCAAATCAAGCTCGAGCACCCCAGAACAGGAGATGTGGGGTTTTATACCCTCGTTTAGGTAAGGGAGGGGGGTCATGTTGAGTGATTACATATTTCCTTTGGAATCTTACAAGGTTGTACTTAGCAAAATTAGATTTCTCAAAGAACAAATGGTTTCCAGGAACTGCAGGATTGTAAACTGTCACCTTCAGAAGGGGAGTTTTAGATAAGACTTTTTCATTTCCATGAAATAGCCAGTCTCTGGGCCATTTGGCCTTTCTTAAACAAAACCTGCCTGGTGCCGGGTGGGCCTTTAAAGTTGCAACTTGCCTTTCAAAAGGAAATACCTTTAACTGCTATCAACTCCTTTCCTGCCGCTGGGCCAGTGGCAGCCCAGGTGAGGCCAACTGCTGATCCTGAACCAGCTACATGTTTCTGTGTTTATTCACTCAATCATACGAGAAATATATTTGAGCATATGCCGCCTCCTACCACAATAGCAGTTCATTTAAATAGGGTATCACCTTCAAGTTTACACAAAACACTAGTGAGATTAGCCAAGTGTTATGTATTCATTATGCAAACTCCAAGACTTTGTTTGATGAACCAGTGGATCATTAGCAATGATTTGTGTTTGATTTTGGCTTATGGTATGTTAACAGGTCCTTCTATACATTCATAATTAGTTTGCTCTATTAAATTCAGTTAAACATGTGTCCTGCAATTTTGTTCACACTAGTAGCAAACATATTTCTTATTTTTATCTTTTTAATTGACACATAATGTCTTACATATTTGCAGGGTACATGTGAGAGTTTGTTAAATGCATAGACATATATATATATATATATTTATTACATATACATAGAATCAAGTCAGGGTATTTGGGTTACCCATCAACCCAATTATTTATCATTTTTATGTGTTGGTATCATTTCAAGTCTTCTCACCTGGTTATTCTGAAATATACCTAATATTGTTGCTAAATATAGCATTCTAGTCTGCTCTCTATCAAACATTAGAGCTTATTTCATCTACCTAACTGTATGTTTGTATTTATAATCAATCTCTCATCATTCCTCAACCCCTAGTCTCTGGTATCCATTGTTTTCGAAAGGTGGTACCTATAGAAACCTAGAAGAAACTTAATTTATTCTTAATTAGTCTTTTTGCCTCAGCGTAACCATTTGAAACATTCTACTGCAGGACAAGCAGCAGCCTATCTCATCCCCCCTCAGCAAATCTCCATCAGATGCAAGACCAGGACAGCCCAACCTTTCAATTCATGGTTTAGCATAATAATCTCTAGTAAACTTTTAGGTTCCTTGTCAAGGCTGAAGATCAAAGATCACCTTTGGCTGGCTAAAGTCATAACAGTTTGTGAGTTGCAAATGTCTGAGTTTGTGAATTGCAAATGTCTAACAAGTCTCTTGCAGGAAAAGCCCCTCCAGGCCCAAACTCCCCAAGTTAAGCTAATCAGCCCTTTGTGACGTACGGGACACAGATAAACCCCACCATGGCAGCAATCATGTGACTAACCCACCCACCTGCCTGCTCTTCATCACCTGACGTCAGTACCTGGCCCTTTGTAATGATGTGAAGCAGACCACCACCCAATCACCTTAACGATCCTCCCCCGTCAAGGGGAATGGTTGAAAGGACTCAATCACAAGCAGCCAGCAGCCATTGCCTTGCTAGACTCTGTTGTGGCCACGTGCTCTTTGAGCTATGGCTGTCGCCAGGCTTCTTGGCTTTGGCCCCCTCTCCCACCTTGGGGAGGTGGAATCTTCTCTCTTCTTCCTTTTTCTCTCTCTAATTTACTTTTAAATAAACTTTTCTTTCTTTGCCTCTTTGTGTGTTGCAATTCTTTGCCTTACTTGAATCTCTGGGTTATTGGTGCTGCGCCTCCCCTTGCCTCTTGCCCTATCTGGACCCCAACAGTTCTGATCTCTATTTCTGCGAGATCAAGATTTTCAAGCCGGGCTTGGTGGCTCAGCCTGTAATCCCACGCCTTTGGGAGGCTGAGGTGAGTGGATTGCCTGAGCCCACGGGTTCGAGACCCGCCTGGGCAGGTGAGACCTCATCTCTACAATAAATAAAAAATGAGCCGGGCGTGGTAGCGCGTGCCTGTAATTCTGGCTACTCGGAAGGCTGAGGCGGAAGGATCGCTGGAGCCCAGCAGGTCGAGGCTACCGCACCCAGCACACTCCAGTTTGGGCGACAGAGTGAGACTCCAACTCAAAAAAAAAAGAAAAGATTTTCAGCTCCCACATATGAGTGGGATGATAACAAACTTATTTCTTTCATGTTTATTTATACTATATTTATAACCCCCAAAATTTAGAGTTAAGTTTTATATCTAATTTAAAAGTTTTGTGATTTAAGCAGTCCTGACCTTATCTCCATTACTCATTCTGAGTAAGTAGGGTCTGAGAAATGAGATCTTAATATTTCAACGCTGACCCTGGAAAAAAGAGTCCAGGATGGGAAGTCGGGACAATTGGCTTCTAAGCAGTTGTGTCCTGTCCTCATAGAACTGTGTGGCATCCTTGTTTCTACGCTGAGAAGGTCTGATGATCACTGAGCTTTTCTGCAGGTCTATGAGTTTGTGTGGGAATGGGTCAAAAGGGACCTTCTGGGAAGCAAGAACTTAAAACAACTTGAACCCTGGATTGCATAAAACCCGATCTGAGGGTGCTCTCAGGGCTTGATATGCCCAGGTGGATATCCTCATTTTGGGTGCTATTACTGTGGCCCATCAAGGAGAGACAGCATTTGTGGTCTGAATGAAATACCCTTATCTTATTCTTCCTAGTCTATTTCAGTTTATTCCAGTGCGCTGGAGGAAAAACACAAGTTGCTGAAGCTAGCAGGTAGTTCAAAAGCAATAATGAGTTCTTGCTGCGAACACTTTCTGCACACACAGCCCAAGTGACTCCCATGGAAGCAGGGCAGGGATGACCATTATCTGACAAAGTAACACATTCAATCCACCAAATGATTTCCCCACTCTTTCTGCACAGCAGGGGCTGCGGTTTGCCTCCCCTCCTCCCAAAGGCGCGTCAGTGGCTGAAATGAAATAGAAGCAATTAAACAATAAATACGAATTACTGGCTCTTCGGGAGCTCCAGAGGTATTGATTCAAGTCCTACAAGAATAAATTGTCATCCTCTTTGACTTATCTGGGATTATATTTCACCACTAATTAAAGTTCACCCAGGGAGTGTTCCTTTGAATAAAAAGAACTCTTGGTTCTGGCAGCTTCAAGAAACAGTTGCTTTGCTGAAAGGGAGGGAGGATCTCTTGCAGCTGAAGCTCTCTGGTGCTGCAGGCCCCGTATTTTGTAGCCATGTTGTCAACATTGCACATTGCTGCCTTATTTAGAATTCTACAAAGCCGTTTGATCTAATAAAATGAACACAGTGTCCTTATAGCACAAGGAATTCTCTTGGCCCACAATTGCTTGAGGTTGACTTCATTGTTGATAGAAAGCCAATTGCTGGGTATTTTTTTCATTAATGGGTTACAATCATATCTAAATGGAAGATACAATAAAGCCAGCTATAATTTGTGTTGACCATAGACTGTCTCATTATTCGGAGGATAGATTAATTCAAAGAACTGGGCTGGGATAGCATTGCCCTCCATTGTGTGATATTAGTGATCTCGCCTTGATGAATTTTAATACCATTTGGTTTAAATGCAAATGTTAAAATAAATAATTGCTTTGCTGCAGGCCACAGTTGAGCAGACTGAGAATATCTTATTATTAAGCACATGGATAAGAGGAATGTTTTAAAGGAAAAGCTTGATATGTTATCAATTATTTTATGTAGAAGAATTAGCAGGAAAAAAAAATGCTTGTAATAGCAATTTCCTCTTCTCCAATCACACACTAAGAGGCCATTGTTAGCTGACCTGCAAGACATCCTGACCTTTCCAATGGATGGTACTAACAGTGTTCTTATACTTAATATAAATAGTTTCTTAGGCAAAATGTGTGTGTGTGTGTGTTGTATATTTCTATCCCACACTATGCCATCGTCTAGGCAAATTTAATTTTTTTCTCTTTTTAATTAAAACCCCCCTTTTTTTGAAGTAGAGACAAGGTCTCACTATGTTGTCCAGGTGGGTGTTGAAATCCTGGGCTCAGGCAATCATCCCACCTCAGTCTCCCAAAGTGCTAGCATTACAGGCATGAGCCACCACACTTGGATAAATTTCTCTCTCTCCTCTCTCCTACCTACCATCCACCTATTCATACAGTCAAGGCAGTGAGGCCCCTGGAGCCTGTCTCACCAAGGTCCTCTGTTTGGGGGTGGACATGTGCCAAACCACTCTTAGGGGAGGCAGGGGCAGAATCTTGCATTGGTAAGACAGCACTGGGCAAGATGCACCACTTGTCCACCCGATGCCCTGTTTGGCTTTTGTTGCCCATCTCCTGGCCCTCTCTGCAGTCACCCAGGCTCCCCCTTGCTTTGTTGCATTCATCTTTGGCACTTTGTTTTATCCGTCCCTTGCTATGTGGTGGGGTATTTTCTGGATATAGACTGTTTCCCCCTATACCTGGCTTCTTCCTGCCTCCTCCCTCAGGGAGCAGCTGCTGGCCAAGGCTGGTATGAGGGATACTCATATTTCCAGTAATGAGTCATGGGAAGCAGGTGACCCATCACAGATGCAGGTGACCAAGTGGACCTACAGATAATGTAGTTGTCACTCTTTTCTTTTTTTTTTTGAGTTGGAGTTTCACTCTGTCATCCAGGCTGGAGAACACTCATGGCCAACACAGCCTCAACCTGCTGGGCTTAGGAGACCTTTCCACCTCAGCCTTCCAAGCAGTTGGAACTATAGGCTTGTGCCACCACACCTGGCTAATTTTTTTGATTTATTGCGGAACTGAGGTCTCTCCAAGTTGGCCAGGGTGTCTCAAACCCCTGGGCTTAGGTAATCCTCTTGCCTCTTCCTCCCAAAGTGCTGAGATTACAGACATGAGCCACCACGCCTGGCCTAGTTGTCAGTCTTAATCAATGTAATTGTAAATACTGTATAGAAATTTTGAATTGTTATCTTGCTTGCTTTGATTATAACGCTGCTTGCTGCACTATCCTGAGGTGTCGATTCTTCACATACTGGCCGCCATTGGTGCCTTCTGTAAGTTTTAATAAACCAGTGTCTCTCCCTGCTGGACCTCCGGGTGACTTCTTTGAAATAGGTAAACATTATGTGCATGTCCTCTCAGATTTGGGGTTACTGTGTTACATATGTGAAGGATTACAAGATTTATCATCTGCTGTATCAGACAACCCACCTCACATGTCCCAGGCCTGACCTCTGAATCCAGCCCTGGCTTTTGCAAATGACTTTGGCAAACAGATTTTTCTGCTTCATTCTTACAGAGCCTCACCTGGAATGCCAGCTGCGGCCCTGGCTGCTGTTAAACCTAAAGTTCAAAATCCGAGAGACCACCAGAGAGCCAGCTCCGATGCCAATACATGAAGGTCTTTATTCAGGCTTGAGTCTGGGCTCACGTTTGAAACCGACGCAGCGGCTCCAGGGACGAGAGCCCCGATCCAGGCTAACATGCACCTTTTATACATAATTCTGAGGGAGTGGGGTGGCTTTACAAACTTGTGCATACAGGGTTGGATGAAAACTATATGACGCAGTTACAAAGACTTTGGTTGATTCGAGTTCGTTTTGTGTGGGCTCAGGCTTAGTTACTTGTGATGGACAAGTAACTGCCAAGCGGGCGGAATGGAATGCCAGATAAGCTAGTTTTATGCAATTAATTAACTTGAGCAAGCAGGCAGGAGGTTTGAAACAACGCAGAGCCCACCGGGAGGGTGACTGGCACCACCAAGCCTACCATAATCTCAGCAAAGGAATGTTCGGGGGGGTTTACAGAGTTAAGTATACACTGTTTAAATCATGGTGAAAGCTTTACAATTGCCATCGCTACCAGGCACCTATTCGTGCCTGGTCTCATGGGATCAGAGGTAGAATTTTTAAACTACAGTGTATGTGAGGTAGGAATTTATAAAATATATTAAACGTGAGGTGGGGGGGTTTGTGAAATGTAGTGCAGCGAACGTGAGGTAGGGGTATGTAGCAAGTATAGCTTCTTAAGTCTCTTGGGTTCCTCATTCCCCCCTCTCAGAGTAACCTAAAGATAAGACCCAATCATGTGTATATATAAATTTCTTGAAGGTTACTCTGAGAATGAGTAGGAGGGTTGTGACAACACGGGTGAGTATTAAGTGGTTGATACTGTTGTTTGAGTACCATAAGCTGGACTGTGCTGACTTGATTTTTAATAAAGGCTATAAGTTTATTGATGACGCAAGGTGTGAAAATGAGTATGAGAAATAGGACAAGTAAGGGGCCAGCTATGGTAGAAATTAACGTAGTAAACCAGGGGGTGTGGTTAAACTAGGTTTCAAACCAATTGTATTGCTTTTCTCGTTGCTTTTTTCATTTTGCTAGTCCTTCTATTACCTTTGCTATGGAATCCCTCACAATTCCTGAGTGGTCTGTATAGAAACAACATTCCTCCCCTAGGGCCGCGCATGTTCCTCCTTGTTGTAGGAACAATAAATCTAGCCCCCTTCTGTTTTGTAAGACCACTTCGGAGAGTGAGGTTAGGGATTCCTAAAGGTGAGAGATGGAGGTTTCAATTCTTTCAATATCTATATCTATGGCAGCCCTGAGGCTGTGATACTGTTGTTTCTGGGTAGTGAGGACTGCAGTACCTGTTCCGGTTCCTGCTAACCCTAGCCCAAGAATGACTGCCAGTGACATGGCGGTGAATGGCTCTCTTTTGTTTCTCCTGAGGTAGTCTGTAGCATAGCTCCGGAGCACGTCTTCCTCTGAGTGGTAGAGGATTTTTTGGTAACAATTGAACCATTATACAAAAATTAGTTGCAGACTGGTTAAGGACCTGCCCGTGAAAACACGGAGTTAAGCCAGTAGGACATGCCCACCAACTGTTTTCTGGGGGTATGTAGTAGTCTGAACTGGATACTGGGTGGGTACTATTACAAAGGGCCTGGAACTCTGGTGGAGGGCGGCCTATGCATAACCCGCGGCCCGTTATTGACTGTAAAGTAAGTCCTTGAGTTGCTGGTTGCCACCTACAATAACTGGAATTTTTTTTGATAATATAGTTCCCTGTTGTAGCAGTTCCCTCATAATAAGGGGGCTGGATGTCATAGCATAATCAGCATGACTGGGTGAGATCTGGCCTGGTGCTATTGAGAAATAGACAGGCTTGGTTCAGTACATTCCAGAGAGGGTGTGAGGAGGTATCAAGCACAGGGGTCTCTTCTGTAGAGGGAATAACTACAGTGTTTCTGTAGCATGGGGTGTTGGTTATAGTGGAGGTTGGTGTGCTACTTGGCTCGGGTTTAGGAACCGACCTAGTAGTCGGCTTAGTTGTGGGTTTGGGTTTGGGCTTTGCCCTAGATTTAGGCCTAGGGGGTTGTTTCCATGGTTCATTTATAACAGCTCAGTTGGGTCCTATAATGATGCTGGGGTTTTGGATTATTAGTCTAATTATGAAGAGACTTCCTAGGTCACACTATCCTGCCCTAGGGTTGTCGTATAACCTGATACCCCATATTTTTCCAACCGTCCAGTTTGTAACTTGTCGCCCAGTCAGGGTGAAGTTTATTATGAGGGGGTCACAGTAGGAGATGGCGGGTGTTACAGACCCACCCTGTATCTGACAAGGCCCATTTCTGTAACCCGAGGAGTTTCTCTGCACAATGATTAAGTCATTGGTTTTGGCAGGGGTCTAGGGTATGTTGCCTGTGGAGATGCAGGACCATGCTGGGCAATAGTATTGACCGGAGTCTGCACATGCCTCGTCTTGGTCATGGGCGGGGCATACATAGAATTGATACTGTCTGTTGTAGCCTAGCTTAGAAATTACTTTAGTCACTGTGCTAGCCCAGTCAGAATAGGAGTACATTTCTTTTAGGTCACAGGTTAGGGCTGGGAACCAAGTATTGAGGGGATCGAGGTTGGAAGTCTGGAAAATAATTTTGTTAACTCCTGACCTGATGGCTAAAACCTGCCATGTTAAATTTAGAGGTAGATGGGGGTTGTATGAGGCCTCGGAGGTTAGTACTATGGCATTGTATAAAAAGCATGTTATATACGTCATTAGCTTTCTGGAAATACATGAGAACGGTGCAATCTTAGCTTTAGGGGATTGTCCTTGTCCCACTTGCTCTTCCATTTTGGCACGTGGTCTTGTAGCACTGCGAAAAGCTCAGCTGGTCAGACGTGGGTGTAGTGGATCCACGGGATGATGCCGTCTACCTTGAGTGTGGTGGGTGTGGTTAAGATGACAACGTAGGGCCCTTTCCAGTGTGGCTGCAGCGTCTGGTGCTGGTGGCAGCGGACGTATACCCAGTCTCCTGGTCTATAATGGTGCAGGTTCGGGGGCGGCCCAGTCTCATAGAGAGCCTTTAGTATGGGCCACACCTGTTCGTGTGCCTTTTGCAAAGAAAAAAGAAGTTGTTGGTCATCGAATGCAACAAGTATTTCAGATTTCAGGTTCAGAATAATAGGTGGCGGAATGCCAAACATGATTTCAAAAGGGGTGAAGCCCATTTTATAGGGGTAGTTATGCACCCTATAGAGGGTGAAGGGGAGGAGAGTCACCCAGTCACCGCCAGTCTCTAGGGCCAATTTGGTTAGGGTCTCTTTTAATGTTCTATTCATACGTTCTACCTGCCCTGAACTCTGGGGTCTATATGTGCAATGTAATTTCCAATCGGCCCCAAGAACCTGAGCTATTCCTTGCGTTACCTTAGAGACAAAGCCTGGTTCACTGTCCGAACCTATTCGGACGGGGAATCCATACCTTGACATGATGTCCTCTAGGAGCCTCTTGGCCACTATTTGAGCCGTTTCATGTTTTGTGGGAAATGCCTCAGTTCAACCTGAAAAAGTATCTATAAATACCAGTAAATACCTGTAACCATATTTTCCAGGCTTTACCTCCATGAAGTCTACTTCCCAGTATGCTCCTGGCCGGTCTCCTCTAAGTCTGGTTCCTGGGTTAGATTTGTGTGTAGAGGCATTAGTTATTTGGCAAGCGTGGCACTCGTCCACGATTTGTGCAATTTTGTGGTGTGAGTCTTTGATGGTTATTTTTGCATGGCGTATTAGGTTTCTCATCTTTTTTTACTCCCATGTGCGTAGTTTTGTGCATTTTTGTGAGGAGCCATTGTCCTAATTTTTCTGGTAAAATTACGCTGCAATCTGCCACCCTCCACCAACTGTGCAAACATTGTACCATTGGTTGTTGCTTGATCCAGTTTAAATCTTCCTCTGTGTACTCTGGGCTGTTTGGCAATGCTGGTGGCCCTGGGTCCGGCAGCGTGGTTACTAAGACATGGTCCACAGAAATAGCTGCCTCCTTTGCTTTTAAATCTGCCAAGTGATTGCCTCTGGCTACTGGCGTGTCCACAGTCTGGTGTCCTGGGCAATGAATGATGGCTAACGCTTTAGGCAACCAGAGGGCCTGTAGTAACTCAAGGATCTCAGTCTTATTTTTAATAATTTTTCCTTCTGCCGTCAATAGCCCCCTTTCTCTGTAGATGGCCCCATGTATGTGTGCTGTGGCGAACGCACACCTGCTGTCGGTGTAAATGTTCACCCGTTTTCCCGCTCCCAGAGTCAGCGCCTTGGTTAGCGCAACTAACTCGGCTCATTGTGCTGAAGTTCCGGCTGCCAGTGGCTCCGCCCAAACGGTTTCTGTCTCTGTGGTTATAGCAGCCCCTGCATACCTGGCCCCGTCTTGGATGAAACTGCTGCTGTCAGTGTACCAGGTGGCCTCGGCATTGGGCAAGGGTTGGTCTTGAAGGTCGGGCCTTACTCCGGGTACCTGGGCCAGGATTTCTTGACAGTCGTGGAGGGGTGCCTCCCAGTCTGGATTGGGGAGTAGTGTAGCCGGGTTTAAGGGTGGGAGCCTGGAATAGGATTCTAGCAGGGTTTAAAAGCAAGCCCTGGTAGTGTGTTAACCGAGTGTTACTTATCCACCTATCTGGTGGTTGCCTGAGCACTCCTTCAATGGCATGGGGGGTAGTCACATACAGTTCTTGCCCCATGGCTGTTTTGTCAGTGTCTTTGACCATGGTGGCAACCGCTGCAATGATTTTTAAACATGGGGACCATCCTGCCACTACTGTATCTAACTTTTTTGGAAGGTAGGCTATGGGCCTTTTCCAGGGACTCAGCTGCTGTACTAGGACTCCTTTTACAATTCCTTTTAGCTCATCCACATATAGATAAAATGGCTTCGTCAAATCAGGTAACCCAAGGGCTGGGGCTGAGAGTAATGCTTGTTTGAGGCTGCTAAAGGCTTGGCTCATAGCCTCTGTCCAAACAAAGTCTTGTTTGTTTTTAGTGGCCTCATACAGCGGCTTAGCCAACTCAGCGAACCCAGGTATCCACAAGCGACAGAACCCCACTGACCCCAGGAACTCACATACTTGTCAGACATTTTGCGGTGGGGGAATTTTCAGGACTGTTTCTTTTCTGGCATCCATCAGCCACCTCTGCCCCTCTTTTATTTTGTACCCCAGGTAGCTTATCTCTGTTTTGCAGATTTGTGCCTTTTTGACTGAGGCGCGGTATCCCAGGGTGCCCAGAGTCTGCAGCAAGTCCTTGGTGCCTCGCAGGCATGTGTCTTGGTCCTCTGCCGCCAGTAGGATATCATCCACATACTGTAACAAGGTCAGGTTGGAGTTTCTCGTACGGAACTCACCTAAGTCTTCATGTAGTGCCTCATCGAAGATGGTGGGCGAGTTCTTGAATCCATGGGGCAGTCGCATCCAGGTGAGTTGGCCGTTGATACCTCTTTCCAGGTCCGTCTACTCGAAGGCAAAGATGTCCTGACTTTTTGGGGCCAAGAGTAGGCTGAAAAAGGCATCTTCTAAATCCAGCACAGTGTACCATGTTCTGGTTGGGGGCAGAGCAGTGAGTAGAGTGTAGGGATTCGGGACTGTAGGGTGTATGTCCATTACTCGCCGGTTGACTTCACGCAGGTCCTGGACCAGCCTGTAGTCGTTAGAATTTGGCTTTTTCACCGGCAAGAGGGGAGTGTTCCAGGCTGACTGACAGGGCCGCAGTATTCCTGCATCTAGTAACCGCCGGATGTGAGGGGTTATGCCCTCTTGTGCAGCTAGGGGCATTGGGTACTGCCAGACCCTGACCGGATCGGCTCCCACTTTGAGTTCAATGAACACTGCCGGCCGGTGTTTGGCTAGTCTCGCTCCCCCGTCTCTGCCCACGTCTGGGGAAAGTCCTGCAACCATTGCCTTATATTTTCTGCTGGTGGTGGTGAGCCCTGGTGGAGGCAATATTCGTCCTCTAGGTTGATAGTAAGCAACTGGATAGGGTACCCATCTTTGTTCAAGACTTTGGTGCCTTTTGAGTGGAAGTTGATTTGGGCACCCACCTTGTTAAGCAAGTCCTGGCCTAGTAGGGGGTATGGGCAGTCCAGAATAACTATGAAGGAGTGGGACACTCTTACATCAAGGTCTACTGTTCTTTGGGTGGTCCACGGACATGGCTTGGTGCCTGTGGCCCCATGCACCCATGAGACTTTATTTGTTATATTTCCATGTGGCTTTAACAGGACAGAATGCTCTGCACCTGTATCGACATGGAATTGCATGCGTTTCCCCTCCACCTTCAACATTACCCTGGGCTCGGGGAGGGGTTCCGAACCCTGACTCCCCTAATTTTCTAGAGTTAGGACTTTTAGCTCGTTTGAGGTAGGCTCCAGAGATCTTTCTGGACAATTTTTTATCCAGTGCCCCTCCTTCTTGCAGTATGCACACTGGTTTCTAGCCAATTTGGGACGTCCCCTTTTGAAACCTCTCTTCTTACCTGGCTCTCTGGCCAGTTGCTTGAGGCATCTCTGCTTTTCCTGAGGGTCATCGGCAGTAGTGGCTAGCAGGATTTTAGCCAAGTTGCAGGTCTGGTGATCGTTTACCCTGGCCTGCTGGTCCTCTGTACTTTCTCTATTATTGTACACTCTTTCTGCCACTATTAATAAATCTTGGAGGCTTTTCTCACCCAACCTTTCTACTTTCTGCAATTTTTTTCTAATGTCTGGGGCAGCTTGGTTAATAAAAGCCATCATGACTGCTGCCTTATTCTCCGGTGCCTCCAGGTCCATAGGAGTATACTGCCTGAAGGCCTCTGTGACCCTTTCTAGGAAAGCAGCCAGGCTTTCATTTCTATCCTGCCTAGCATCATATACCCTGGCCAAATTAGTGGGCTTGCGTGCCGCAGCCCTGAGACCCGCCATTAGAATCTGGCGATAGACCCGGAGCCTCTCCTTACCTTCAGTCGTGTTGAAGTCCCATGCAGGACGAGACAGGGGGAAGGCTGCATTGATGACGTCTGGATTTTGGGTTGGCTGCCTGTCTTCTCCCAGAACCAATTTCCAGGCTTCTGTCTGAATGCGTTCCCTTTCCTCCATTGTGAAGAGGACCTTTAAAAGCATTTGGCAATCATCCCAGGTGGGCTGGTGGGTAAAAAGAATGCTTTCTAACAGGTCAGTTAAATCTTTTGGATTTTCAGAGAACTTAGCCATTTGCGTCCTCCAGTTATATAAGTCAGAGGTGGAGAACGGCCAATAGTGTAGGGGCTGTTCTCCAGTTTCATCTGGCAGCCCGAAGGCTCGGAGGGGGAGCATGGTGGAGTCGGCAGGTACCTCTTCCAGTGCTGGGGCTCCCCGGCCAGTGCGTCTCCGCGTCCCTGCCACCAGTCCATGCCAGGGTTCCTCTGCTCGGGGCGCAGGAGCCGGTTCCCCAGCGGCCCCCTCCGCGGCACCCACTTCGGGTGCTGGGCGTGCCAAGGGGATTCTTGGGTAAGTGGGGGAAGACAAATCTTCTGGCTCTGAGTCCGGCAGGACTGGATAGAGCGGAGGTTTGGCCTGCGCCTTGTCTTCTGGGGGCTCGCCATTTCTGATTTTTCCCTCCCGTGCGGCCAAGATCCGGTATGCTGGTCCCACCTGTGCCTGTGGTGGAACAAAAGCCTTGGCCAACGGGGGGGGATTATGGATAATCTCTTGCCACACCAGAATATAGGGTACCTGGTCCGGGTGGCTGCGTTCTTCCCGAAAAATAACATCTTTAACCTGAAAAACAATACGTGGTGAAAATGTGCCCTCTGGTGGCCATCCTACGCTGAAGGACGGCCACTCGGACTTGCAGAGGGTCTGAAGCTTTTTCCTGCGAATGATTGCACTCAGATTATTAGCCCTTTCTTTAATGTCTGAGAAGTGGTCAGTCATGAGGGTTAGAGGGGTGGTCAGTCTCTGTCCCATGTTTTCCGTTCACAGTAACACACACACAAACACAGCGGACAAAAAGACACCACCAACACAAAAAACGGTTTCCTACGGCCGTGGAGACAAAGACGAAGCCTATCTGAAGGCAAGTCCGCGTCTCCTGGTGCTGGGCTACCTTCAGATATGAGGACAGCGCTATCCTCCGAATGGGGGCCTGGTGTGTGCCTGAAAAGTCGGGTGTACCAGACGACCCTTTCTCGATGGCCCACCAGTGCGTCTGGGAGCTAAACTGAACTTAGGCTAAGTCCGCCCCTCTCGGCGCCTGGACTCCCTTACGGGTGAGGATGGCTTCCGCCCTGTCCTCCAAATGGGGTTGAGGGACGTCTCCCAGGATCCCCGGCCGGCGGCCCCAGGGAGTATCTGCCCACACCTTCTTCCGGCCTTATGGGATGGATATCCTATAAGAAGTGCTCTAATAGACAAGGAGA
The DNA here is from genome assembly GCF_000164805.1 of Carlito syrichta. Lineage (NCBI taxonomy): Eukaryota > Metazoa > Chordata > Mammalia > Primates > Tarsiidae > Carlito > Carlito syrichta. Next base: position 285,392 of record NW_007255318.1, on the reverse strand, counting down.
CAGACAGACAAGCAGACAGACAGACAATTGAGTGCACTTACCTGCCGGTGTTGAGACCCTCCGGGCCGGGGTCTTGGAGGTCTCTGGGATCTTGGTGGGACCTCCAAATGTTAAACCTAAAGTTCAAAATTCGAGAGACCACCAGAGAGCCAGCTCCGATGCAAATACATGAGGGTCTTTATTTAGGCTCGAGTCTGGGCTCACGTTTGAAACCGACGCAGCGGCTTCAGGGACGAGAGCCCCGATCCAGGCTAACATGCACCTTTTATACATAATTCTGAGGGAGTGGGGTGGCTTTACAAACTTGTGCATACAGGGTTGGATGAAAACTATATGACGCAGTTACAAAGACTGATTGGTTGATTCGAGTTCGTTTTGCGCGGGCTCAGGCTTAGTTACTTGTGATGGACAAGTAACTGCCAAGCGGGAGGAATGGAATGCCAGATAAGCTAGGTTTATGCAATTAATTAACTTGAGCAAGCAGGCAGGAGGTTTGCAACAACGCAGAGCCCACCGGGAGGGTGACTGGTGCCACCAAGCCTACCATAATCTCAGCAAAGGAATGTTCAGGAGGGGTTTACAGAGTTAAGTATACACTGTTTAAATCATGGTGAAAGCTTTACAACTGCCATTGCTACCAGGCACCTATTCGTGCCTGGTCTCATGGGATCAGAGGTAGAATTTTTAAACTACAGTGTATGTGAGGTAGGAATTTATAAAATATATTAAACGTGAGGTGGGGGGTTTGTGAAATGTAGTGCAGCGAACGCGAGGTAGGGGTATGTGGCAAGTATAGCTTCTTAAGTCTCTTGGGTTCCTCAGCTGCCTGCCTGGGGATCCCCTGACACTGGTATCTATGCAGGGAAGGAGGAGCTCATGCCCCATGGCTGTGGAAACCCAACCTTAGTCATAGAAGGGGGAGCTCATGGACTAATGCTTCTCTCGTTCACCTCTCTGGTGGACAACTTTTTGATGCATTCTGAGCTGCTCCTCAGAAGCTTCCAGCAGGATGGAGAGTGTCAGGCAGTCATGCTGTGACCCTAACAGGTTTGTTGCCTTAGGCCCAGAAAGTCAATACACCAATGCCAAGGGTTACAGCAAAGAAAGAGTTTTAACTGTGAGGCTGCTGAATGAGGAGATGGGTGAAACCACAAATCTACCTCTCTGAGGACTTTGGGGCTAGGAATTTTCAGGGGTTTTGGAGTGGGCAAGGTCTGGGGATCCCTGATTGGTCGAAGAGTGCAGGATGAAGTCGTGGGATGGGAGATGAAGAAACTGTATTGTCATGATGATTCGGCTTCCCTGTGGGGGTCTTCAAACTGGTTGGCATCAGTCATTCCACTGGAATTCAGGCTCTGAAAAACATCTTAAGCAATTCCTAAACAGTTTATGAATCTAATATCAGAAATCATATCTGTAGGAAAAATGAAAATGCAAAAGTTCTAGTGCTACATGACTGAAAGGAGGTACCTATAGAAACCTAGAATAAACTTAGTTTAGCATAGTCTTTTTGCCTCAGCATAACCATTTTTGCTTAGACTTTGGCCCTGACACACTTTGAATCTAGCACAGGTTAGACATAGATAGATACCTTTCCAATAGGCAGGTTTTAGGAAGCATTTAGACATTTCACTGCAGGCCAAGCAGCAGCCTACCCCACCCCCTCAGCAAGTCTCCATCAGATTCAAGACCAGGACAGCCCAACTTTTCAGTTCATAGTTTAGTATAATAATCTCTAGGAAACTTTAAGTTTCCTTGTCAAGGTAGAAGATCAAAGGTCACCCCTTGGCTAGCCGAAGCCATAGAAATGATAATAGGACTACCTTTTTGGTCAAGGAGTTTATGGATTGCAACTATCTGATAAAGTCTCTCCTCCCATCTGGCCTACCACCTGAGGGTATGAGATGCTAATGTCTGGTGACCTCAAGATCTAAGATTCATGTGACTACAATTAATATCAAAGACCGGCAGCTCTGGATACTCTTCCTTAAACATACCTGGTTCCTGGCTCTTTGATGCCACACTTGCCTCTGAGTGTTGGCCTCCTTTCCAATCTGTGAAAGGTGATTATATGCTTTACTTCTTTCTACTTTCTTCCTTATTGCAATCTTGCATTATTCCAGTAGGCTTGTCACCAGCACTAGTCCACCTCCCTTCAGTGGACCCTCACAATGACTTTTGGTTACAAGGAAGTGGGCCAAAGTACAGCTTGATTAGTGCTTATTAAAACTCTATTTCTGCCCAGAACCTGGTGTTAACCCTAAGAGGACAGTTTCAATAGTGTTGATTGCCTCTAGTATGGGTTTTCCTTCCTGATTCTCCACTCCTGCATCCTGACATTACTTCCTAAATAAACTCATTGTGTGCAAGTTTTGTCTCAGGCTCTGTTTATGGGAGAATGAAGGCAAAGACACTTGAAAAAACTTAGACTGAGAATATCAATTTTTGAAAAAAATTATCAAGTTTGCTTTTGGCCAAATTGTTTTCATACAGTTACTTTTGGCCAAAATAAGTGCTCTTAAATGTCTACCTCTTCCTCCTTTCTGGCCATACACATGCGTGTGTACACCCACGTCCACATGTGCACACATGTGTACACACATACATTCATACCCAAGTGTTGGAGACGGGGGTGCCTTCTTCCCAATTTCACCATTAAGGGACGACACAGAGGCTTGACGTTTGGTGGAGCAAAGCAGCACTTTTATATAACGCTCTTGCAAGAACAAATGTCTCTCAAATGATCAGACACATTGGAGCAGTTACAGCTCGCATATTTATGCCCTAAGATGCAAATTCCTCCCCTGTTTCCCCGTTGGTTTAGTACTCTAGAGGTTACATAGCTCTCCTGGACATTGCCTACATGGTATATACTGATTGATTTACAGAGTTACTATGAAGTTGCCTCACTTACATGACCTATTTGCTGATTGACTCATAAGACCTTTATTTTGATTGGACCCCACCAGAATTCATAGCCCACCAAAGTAAAAGGTCCGAAAAAAGAGAAAAAGAAGCCAGAAGTGGATCAGTATAAGGGAGTGCAAGACATTTAAACATTACACTCGTGAAAAGAGAACAAAGAAGCTGGAAGTGACTTAGTAAAAGGGAGTGCAAGATGTTTAAACATTAGTCAGGTTCTGATTTTGAAAACAAATCTTTTTATTTCCTACACCAAGCACACCTGCATGTGTGCACATACCTCCCACATACACATGTGAAACAGACACATGGCAGGTATACACACACACACATATGGCAGATACATACACACTCAAGACAACCCCAACACATACATACACCAGTACACATGTGTCTGTGCATACTGATGGTATGCACACATTTGTACCATCCATACCCAAGAGCACAGATATGCAAATCTTGGGTGTCCGACCATCAAACAGGAAGGGCAACAGCTGGGGCTGGACATGCCCTGGTGCATTTGGCTCTGAGGAGAGGCAGACCTGACCCCCCCAGGGTTGCTGTGTCCTGACTTGGGATGAGTGGGCTTGCCTGGGGTTTGTGCAGTCTGACACAGGGCTAAAGCACTGGCTTTATTATCACTCCTGTCTACTCATCTGATGACATTGCCACTTCCTGCCTCAGTGTTTCCATCTGTTCTTTTCTTTTCATTGTCATGTCTGCTTCCTTTTACTGGAAGATCACCTATTTTGAAAGGTGGAGGGTGAATGCATTTTGGAAGAGAGACTAGAGCCAATTATGAATGAATACGTTCATGGAAAGCTTCTGGAATATGGTAGAACTGGAGGAGTCTCTTGGAAGATCAGTTAATGCGAATGGGAGAGGAGTATTTTAGGCAGTGTGTGGGGCATATGATAAGCAAAAGTATCGAGAAAAAAAAAACCACCAGAGAAGAATATAACATAGCAGTAGAATTGCAACTGGAGTGTATGTTGGAAGGAAGGATTCCTATCTTCTTGCCTGAGGCACTATTGTTAGTGGGTAATAGTCTCACCTTAACACAGCTTGTAACAGTGTCAGAAGCCCAGGGAAAAAGTTGATGAGAAACGAGACCTGAGGAAAAATGGTTGGCCTCTAAGCCTTTTCTCATGAGATCAGCTTTGCTGACAAATATGTTAAACAAATAAAGTCAAGCCCTGTGATGATGTGCCTGTGATAGCACACTTTTGGATATAATGCAATTGGCCACTGCTTTCACCCTCTGACCAGCCCCCATTCTCATGAGAAGGGGTGAACTGAAATTTGGAAGAGCTGAGGTGACTGAGATGTTTAATGTCCCCTCAGCTGGACTGAACTTCAAACAGGCTTCTTCTTGACTCTTGGCCCTTGACTTCCCTTTCTTAGAGCATTTATTTTAGAAAACTTGTAATTATAAATACCTTTCTCTGATCCTCTGAGTTGTAAATCTCTTAAAAAAAGTCTTGCCAGTTTTACAACCTGGGAATGTCTTTCTCAAGGACCTGGGAGCCATTTCTTTCAATTGTAATCATCGAGAAGATAGCATTTCTATTTTTGGTTTCCCTAGGAGGAGGGAAGCCTAACTTTTGAGAGCACCTTGCTCCAACTCATAAGCTACCACCTGTCATGAAGATACGAGTTTTCTTTACCCTCTGGGTAAGGCAATTAGCAGACATGGATGGCTCATGATCTTCCTCTTGCCCCAACTCCAAAAAATTATCTTGTCTTTTGTTTCAGTAGACTTGAGTTCATACTCATTCCTGACTTCTCTCTCCTTTTGCAGTGGTCTTGAATAAAGTCTTTTTTGCTTCTTTAACTTTGTCAGGTGCAATTCTTGCTTTGGAAGGGGGAGGAAGACAGCAGTTCACTTCATTATTGGAAAGGGGAGAGAGGGAGGGTAAGTCCTTATGTCCCCAATATTTTTGTGACTCATTTTCTATGGATTTGGCAGTTAAAATGGGAAGATCCTAGAAGTCCTAGCCAGACACAGGAACCAAAACAGTTCTTATAAATATTTAATCTCTAAGGGACAATGGCCAAAGATGACACCAAATTGAAGATGGGACCAAGACCAATTTGAATCTGGCAGCTACAAACCGATCTCCTGAGAGAGGTATGGTGGCTGTGCAGGATATCCCAACATTTCACGGTCCTAGTATTTTATACCATTGGCTTTTCTGGACTTCGTTGATAGTGAGGTGCTGCATTTAGCTCTTTCCGACATTTCTCCTGTATCTACCGGGTAAGAAAACTTTCAGAAATAAACAGGATGGGAACCTGGTTACTGATGTTGACCAGCCAATCACCAAGCAGTGCCGTGGGAATTTTCACTCAAGAACAAGAAGTGTCAGATGATTTTGGCTTTGATCTGAAACTGAAGTCAGAGATTCAATTCAGCAGAGGCACTTAAATGACTCTTCAACAAAATCATTACATTTTTTTTCTGAGTTTCAATGGTCTTTTGTGGTGTCAAATATACATAGCTTATTTAAAATAAATCTTTCTTTTTTTTTTTGAGTTGGAGTCTCACTCTGTCGCCCAGACTGGAGTGCAGTGGCTGCTCCCGGCCACCGCAGCCTCGCCTGCTGGGCTCCGGCGATCCTTCCGCCTCAGCCTTCCAAGTAGCTGGAATTATAGGCATGCGCTACCACGCCCGGCTGATTTTTTGATTTATTGTAGAGATGAGGTCTCGCTGCCCAGGCGGGTATCGAACCTGCGGGCTCAGGCACTCCACTCACCTCAGTCTCCCAAAGGCACGGGATTATAGGCTGAGCCACTGAGCCCGGCAAAATAAATCTTTCCCCATCAGTGTGTAATAGCCTTTTAACATGCTATTAAATACATTCTCTTTTCATTTCAAAAAATATTTTCTATTGGGGCTTGAAATTAGCCTAGGATTTTTTCTTTCTTTAGTCCTCCTGGTCTGTCAGTATTCCTGGTGTTATCAGGCACTATTGTTGGAGTTCATTAGTAAATGGGGAGCCAGAAAGTCCTGACAAGATTGCTCTGACCCCAAGACTTTGGTGCTTTTTCATTTCCTCAGGGTGAGAATGATTATGCTTTTTAAACACAGACATTTAGGATGATTATAATATATGCTAGAAATGCCGTTTCTTTAAGCAAGCATGACCTTTCTTCAGTGTTTAGTTAGGGGACAGTTCCCCACACACGATAGTGGACCAGTGCTTTGGTATTTTGGAATATTTCTGATTTTTTTGAACTTTCTTTTCTGGTTTAGACCTGGAAAGTAAAATGATGAATTGAGTGGGGGAATATGAAAATAAGACAGTCTAGAAAACAATACAAATATATGTATTAATTATTATTATTATCATTATTATTTTCTTTAGTCAGAGTCTCACTCTGTCTCCCAGGCTAGGGTACAATGGGACAATCATGGCTCGCTGCAGTCTCTTTAGGTATGTTAAAATATTCTCTTGCTTGAGAATTCACGTATCCTCAGAAGGTGACTTTGTACATCTCTAGACTTTTCAATTTTGGAATCATTTTATGCCTTCTTTTTAAAAAATAAATACATATTAAGCCTCTATAATGTGCCTATAGACCCAGCAATACACACCATGTATTGCTGATATAAAACACAGCCTCTGCTCATGTAGCCAGAGACAGGCTGTTTAAACCAACAAAATAACACTTATGCTGGTCCATGGAAGGATGGGGGATTTGGTCTAGTTGGACAGGTCGAGGAGGGATTCCCCAGGGACATAACCATTGAGCTGAGTTTTGAAGCAATGACAGGTCTTGACCGGTGGCCCAGAGGCCCTTGTCGAGGGGAACAAATCCTGTTCCAGGGGGTAAAGGAGGCTAACGGGACGGGGATGCCAGAGCTGTGGGGCTGGGGGCAGGTGTTGGAGAGGTGTCTGTGGGGGGCAGCCTCTGGGGACTCCTAGGCTGTATGAAGCAATTTTTCTTTATTATAAGAGCAATGAGGAGTGATTAAAATTCTGAAGTCAGAAGGCAAACGTGCTTGGATTTGCATTGTGAAAAATTACTTCTGCACAGAGTGAGTTGAAGTAGGAATGCCTGGATAGAGACGGACAAGTTTAATTGCTGCTGGTAACATTCTCAGGAGAGGAAATGGCAGCCAGGATGAGGGTGGAGGCAGTAGAGATGGAGAAAATCCTGAGTTTAGAAACATTCATGGGGTTAAAATCAACAGGATTGGATGAGGAATTAGATATTGAGGAGGGATGTAACAAAGGGGTGTTAAGAATGATGGTGGAGTTTCTGGCCTGCAAGGCTAGTAGGAATGGATTGAATTGACGTTGAATCCATAGACTTGGGGCTGGGGGAAAGTAAGTGAAGTGGAGATGGTTTTGTTTCTAGGTTTGTTGAATTTGAGGGGTCTTTGCCACATCAAAGTGGAAATGTCAACCAGAGTTGGATTATGGGAGTTTAGTTGGGCTGAAAAGATTTTTTTACACTTTATATTTTTAAATAATCATAAACTCATGGAAGTTGCAAAAATAGTACACAGAGTCCTGTGTGCCCTCCACTCAGCTGTTCCCAGTGGTGATATCTTATCTGACTACAGAACAGTATAAAAACCAGGAAAGCAACAGAGGGAAAATACTGCCAACTAGACTATAGACCCTGTTCAGATTTCACCATTTTTTTTTTCTGAGTTGGAGTCTCACTCTGTCACCCAGACTGGAGTGCAGTGGCCGCTTCTGGCCACCGCAGCCTCGACCTGCTGGGCTCCGGCGATCCTTCCTCCTCAGCCTTCCGAGTAGCTGGAATTACAGGCATGCGCTACCACGCCTGGCTAATTTTTTGATTTATTGTAGAGATGAGGTCTCGCTGCCCCAGGCGAGTCTCGAACCCGCAGGCTCAGGCAATCCACTCACCTCATCCTCCCAAAGGCGCGGGATTTCAGGCTGAGCCACCAAGCCCGGCTAGATTTCACCATTCTTTACATGCATTCATTTGTGGAACTGTGTATATTGCTCTCTATGATTTGATCCCATTTATAATTCATGTAGCCTTCACCAAAATCAATGTCTGTCAATACAAAGGAGCTCCCTCCTGTTACCCCCTTATATGCACGCCCCAACACCTGTCCCTGTCTCCTGGCAACCCATAGTCCACTCTCCACCTCTGTGCTTTTGTCATTTCAAGAATGTTCTACAAATTGAATTATATAGTATGTAACCTATTGAAACTGACTTTTTTCACTACGCCTAATGCCCTTGAGATCTATCCAGGCTGTTATGTATGTCTAAAGTTTTTCCTTTATGTTGTTGAGTGGTATTCCACTGGTTGGGTGTACCAGGGTTTGTTGAATCATCCATCCATTGAAAGACATTTAGTTTCTTGGCTATTATGAATAACACTGCTATGAACATTTGTGCTATGTGGTAGGTACATGTTTAGTTTTATAATAAACAGCCCAACGACTTCCCTGAGTGGCTGTACATTTTCCATTCCCATTGGCAATGATGATATGCCCAGTTTGTCTGCATCTTTACCAGCATCTTGATTGGGATGGGCTTTCTGCTTCTATAGGATGGAAAAGGGCTTTCCTTTCCCATTCCCATTTCCAGAGAGGGATACTAGAGAGAAAGGGATAGAAAACAGATCTGCAATTACACAGTTTAAAAAAAACACAAATAATATTGGAATAAACATCTTTGTGCACAGATTTCTTTGTTGTTTATTTAATCATGGTAGTGGTGGTGGTGGTTAGCTATGTGATTTCCAAGTGAAGAATACTTTTTGTCTTCTCTGAACATTTTACTCCAATCTATGGGCGGGCCCCTGCTTAGGGGCTCATCTTACCCTTGCTAGGGTGATGGGGGAGTGTCAGGGAAGGAGACTCTGTCCCCTCTCCACCACTACTGCTACTGCTATGACCACTGCCACTACTACCACCACAACTCTCCATTACTACCACCAGTACCACCACAACTATCCATTACGACCACCAACACCACCACTACTATCTACTATCACATCCAGCATCACTGCTCTCCACTACTATTCATGACTACTGCTACCATCAGTAGTCTCTACTACCAATACTACCATCACTACCACCTCTACTATCCATTATTAAGACTACCATCTCTACCGTCACTACTATCCATTTCTACTACTAGCATCACTAGTCTCCACTACCACTACTACCATCACTACCACCACTACTATTCATTACTGCTACTACCATCAGTACTAGCACTATTCTCCATTACAACCACTATCACCAGTACTACTCAGTAACACTACTACCATTGTTACAATCCACTGCCACCACTACCATCAATGCCACTACTACTCCTGCTATTACTGTCATTGCGGTCAATACTACCACTCCTAATACCATTCCACTACTGTCATCACTACTACTGTGGCCACCGTCACTACAATTGCAACTCCTACCATCACCCCCAGAACCACCACCACTACTGTTACACTCTACTGCCACTACTACCTTTATTACCACCACTATCATCATGACTATCATCACTCTTGCCTTTACTACCACTAGTGCTACCACTGTCACCACTGTTACTAGGATTACCACTGTCACTACAACTTCAGTCACCTCTACTAATATCCCCACCACCACTACCACTGCTCCTGTCATTTCCATGGTCACTACTACTGCCACCATTTCAGTTATTACTCCTTGTACCACCATTATTACCATGAGTCACTCTGCTAAACATTTAAAATGTATTATTGCACGTACTCCTTATGGCAGCCCCGTGGTAGATTATTATTTCTAGGTTAAAGATGAGGAATCAGCTGGGCTCGGTGGCTCAGCCTGTAATCCCGCAACTTTGGGAGGCTGAGGTGAGTGGATTGCCTGAGCCCGCGGGTTCGAGACCCGCCTGGGCAATGAGACCTCATCTCTACAATATATCAAAAAATCAACCGGGCATGGTAGCGCATGCCTGTAATTCCGGTTACTCGGAAGGCTGAGGCGGAAGGATCGCCGGAGCCCAGCAGGCGAGGCCGCAGTGGCCGGGAGCGGCCACTGCACTCCAGTCTGGGTGACCGAGTGAGACTTCAACTCAAAAAAAAATAATAAAGATGAGGAATCTGAGTTTCCAAGAGTTGTACTTGAGCTCAGCATTGAACCAGCACTACTGCTGGCTCCGCTCTGACCTTCGCATCCAGGAGCTGACTTGCCAACCTACTCCCCTGACCGGTTTCTTTCATTCCTTAGTTTGTAAACTCAGTTCTTCATCCATCCATGCCCTCATCCATCCTCCAGGACCGACAGGGCATCTGTGAGTGCCATACTCTGGGTCAGCCCTCAACGAGCCTCTAACTGGAGGAGTCCGGTGAGGAATAACACATCAGGGCAATGTCCGCAGAGTTTGAGTAAGGTCGATGTGGCAGCAGGCTCTCCAGCTCTGCTTCCTGGCAACTGACTGTCTTGTCTTGTACTCTAGTCCTTAGAAGAAGCTGATTTCTCTCAATGACTGAGTTTTTATTACCTTCTGGGATTCCACTTTTTCTTGTTGACCTTCCATCTTTCTCTCTGCCATTGACTTGTTGACTGAAGCATCTCCTACCTCTGTGCCTGGAACTTAGAGCATATTAACAAGTGTACTTTTAAATTTTATTTTTTGAATGTTAAATCAAAGTATCATTTAATAATTGCAAATATATTTATTGAAATTTACAGATTAGTTGACAGCTATATACACAAATATAATTTTAGCTATAAAATTCCAACAACCTAGTTGCATTTAAATCATTGGATGTGCATAAGCCAATTTAGAAGGTTTCTAGTCTCCTAGCTTCACCTTCCTTAAATTATTTTTAAAAAGGGATAATTTTGATTTCAAGTTAAAGATGAAGAGGTGTTGTTACCATATTTCATCACTCAGAAATGGAAATTTTACCTGTCTGTACAAAGCCTTTCACATGCTACGTTGACATTTAAAGCACCATTATAAGACTTTAAATGTGTAAAATGTTTAATTAAAACTGTAAGGATTTTCTTTTAATATTGTGGGGGCTTAACCTTTTTCTAATAACTATAATTGAAATGAAACTAATAAGAATTTTGTTTTTCTCCTTCAGTTCACATTTAAAACAGTCTTTTTGCACTTTTCATCACTGCTCACTTTTCAAGGAGGGTAACATAATGGGAGAATTCTAAATCAAGCTTTGACTTATTTAGTGGTGAAGTTGGAATCCCATGGGGAAGAAGTTTCCAAAATCCAATGAAAGATTTCCCATTATTTTCAAATATGCAGACATGCTAGAGATCAGAAGTGCAAAACACAATCTAAGTCTCTGAAATAAAATAATATGCTTTAGCGTGTTTTAAATAAAGGTCTATGCATTGTCAAGAAACTTTCTCAAGACAAAGGATACCTGCTTTCCAAGAGACATAGCTGGTGCTTGAAACCAGCTTTTCTTCATGGTGTGATACGAGATACTCTCGGTACATTCTCTATGATGACCTCAAGCAGACATGCATGAAACACACAGAATACAGGGGCTGTAAAAATGTGACCTGGTGTGTGTATGTATGAATATATATATGCTGGAAGCTGTTCTTAGACCAAACCAGATAGAAGTACAATAATGACCAGGTAGATAATAAACTGAGGTAGTAACCTTGCGAGCAGTTCTGATAAAAAATTAATCCCTAAGGCCAGGTGTGGTGACTCACAACTCTAAGACCAGCACTTTGGGAGGCCAAGGTGGGAGGATCACTTGAGCCCAGACGTTTGAAATCAGCTCAGGCAACTTAGAGAGACCTCGTCCCCCCCTCCTCTCAAAAAAAGCCAGACATGGTGGGCACACCTGTAGTCCCAGCTACTCAGGAGGCTGAGGCTGAAGACTCGCCTGAGCCCAGGAGGTTGAGGCTGAGGTGAGCTGTGATCATGCCACCGCACTCTCGCCTGGGTAACACAGCGAGATTAAATTAAATTTGATTTTTTTTTTAAAATTCAAGGAGTACAAGTGCAGGGTTGCTAAATAGGAATACCGTATAATGGCGAGGCTTGGGCTTCTGTTGAGCCTGTCACCCAGGTGACGGAAATTGTACCCAATAGACAGTTTTCAGTTCTCACCTCCCTGCCTTCCTCCTCCCTTTGGGAGTGCCCCAGTGTCTGTTCCCATCCTTGTGAAGAGGACATCTGTTCTAACGATCCTTCTTATTGAATGAATAAACTCTCCTGACTGCATGTTCCCACCTGACTCTTATAGACTCTCTGGACGTTGGGATACGTGCTAATGCCACTTGGTTCCCAGTTGCCCTTCTCCTCCGCCTGCTCTTACTGCTGTGTGTTCCCACAGCTGTGGCCCTGTGGCTCCTGGCTGCAACTGTCCTTAGCATTTCTGCCTGCGAATTCCAAAATAGCCAATGCCTGGCCTTGCCTGTGTGTTTCTGAAATCCCCATCTGTCCAACTCTGCATGACGTCTCCTCTGGACACCAGGTGTCTGGAGACATGCTCTCCTGCTCTGACCAAGCAGTGTGACAAAGAATAAAATGCTTTCTTGCAATAATTCAGTGGAAGAGACACTGCCATTGTGCTGCAGTTAGATTTCACAACAGTAAGGCATCTGAAATTATTTTCTTGTAGGTTTTTGGTTTGTTTTTGGTTGAACAGATTGAAAAATAATGGGACAAGTGGGGATACTTTTCAGTTTTGCTGTTGTCTGGAGGGAATTAATTTATCCCTTTGTAACTGAAGATAAGATTCAAAGATTATTTTTAGCTATAGGCCTTCTTAAGGCTTGGAGAATTCTTGGCAATCCAACATCTTAAGTATTTTTTTTCTGTTTTGAATTTCTTTTCATTATTTTCTGACTGAGGCACAGACCAATGGAGGTTTTTTTTTTTCTTTTTTCTTTTGTTTCCCTAATGATCTGGTTGATGCCTTGAAATAATATACCCCCTTTTTCCTCTGGAGTAATACACATAAAATCAAAATGTCTTCTTTGTGTGGGATAATTTGTAGTAAATAGTACAAATCACTGAGGAGGTAGGATAGACTAAGGTTAAGAGCCCAGACTCTGGAGCCAGACTGCCTGGGTTTGAACCTCTGCAGCTTATGAGCTGTGTGACCTTGGGCAAATTACTTAATCTCTCTGTTCTCATGTTTTCTCACTTGTAAAATGGGCATAGGAATGAGACTAATCACATAGAGTTGCTGTAAAGGCTAAAAATAATATTTATAACTCACTCTAAATAATGTCCTGGCACATTGTAAACATAATGATAATAATAATTTTGAGTATGTTGGTTTTTTTCCCTAGGGAAGAGTATAATTAGTGGAAGAGTCTATGTAAAAACTCTGAGTACTGAAAGCATGTAGAAGAACAGCTAGTTTACTCAATAACTTGATTTTTTTTTTTTGGTCCAGAGCTCATTCTGTCTCCCAGTTGGAATGGAGTGATACAATCAAGGTTCACTGAAGTCTTGACATTCTGGGCTCAGGCAATCCTTCTGTCTTAGTGTCCCGAGTAGCTGGGACTACAGACATGTGCCACCACACCCAGTTAATTTTTTGATTTTTTTTAAAAGAGATGACGTATTGCTGTGTTACCCAGGCTGGACCTGAGGCTTCTTGACAATAACTTGCATGCCCTGAAAATTTTCAGACACTTTGCTAAATACTTCCCATGTTCCACCCTACTTCATTCCACACCAACCCAGTGAGGTGGGTACGACTGCTAGTTTTACTCTAAAGAGAAGAAACTGAGACGTAAATGGCATAAGTAAATCTCCCAAGTTACAAATATAATGAACAGAAGATCTGGGATGAAACCTAGATTTGAATGACATCAGAATAGTTGCTGGCAACAGGACTCCCCAGTGACCTCACTGCTGCAGTTGACAGCAGACAATTTACTGTGGAATTTAGAAATAAAACTTGGAAAAAAGTCATTCCCAAACTCATTCTCTAACCGGACATGCTCTTCAAGTGATGCCTTGTTTTTAGTCTAGTTAGGTTTTATTAGGGAAATTACAAAAACGGGACCACATACATCATTTTCTTTTAAAAAAATTTATTTTATTTTAAAGGTGTGGGGTACTACCCTTATTAATGTTATATGGCCCCGTTCCCTGGCAGTTTCTGGCTACTGTCATTTTCTTTCTTATAGTATTATGGTAAATGTCCAGGGTCTGTTTATGAGTGAGTACATGTGGTACTCAGTTTTTTGTTTCTGTGGTAGATTACTGGGTATTATAGACTGTAATCCATTCAAGCTGTTGCGAAGTCCATAATTTTGTTCTTCTTTATGGCTGTGTAATATACTATCATGTATATGTACCACATTTAAAAAAATCCAGTCCAGTTTCCATGGGCAGCATGGTTGGTTCAATGTTTTTGTTATTGTGAATAGTGCTGCAATAAACATGCATGTGCAATTATCTTTTTTGGAGAAGGATTTAAGTTCCTCTGGGTATATTCTCAGAAGGAGGATTGCTGGGTTGCATGGAAGGTCAATTTCTAGAGCTTTTAGGAATCACCACACTGTTTTCCATAGAGATTGAGCTAATTTGCATTCTCCCCAACAGTGTAGAAGCCTTCTCTTTTCTCTGCATCCTTGCTAGCATCTTTGTTTTTTGTTTTATTAATGGTGGCCATTCTTACTGGGGCTAGGTGGTATCTTAATGTAGTTTTGATTTGGATTTCTCTGATGATTAGTGAAGCTGAGCACTTTTTCATATGTCTGTTGGCTGCCCTTATATCTTCTTTTGAGAAGTGTCTATTCATGTCTTTTACCCACTTTGTAATGGGGCTGTTTATTTTTTTACTTTCCGCACATTTGAGCTCCTTGTAGATCCTAGATGTTAGACCTTTGTGAGATGTGCAGTTGGCACATACTTTTTCCTATTCTGTGGACTGTATCCCTGCTCTCTTATGGTTTCTTTTGCTTTGCAGAAGCTTTTCAGTTTGATGAGGCAGGGGAACACATCCATTTCATTGAAATAATGGTAAGATCTGTGAGAACATGGCAGCCTATACACAGTATTTATATAGCATTCATTTGTTCATTTATTCAATAAATATTTGTTTAACACCTGCTGAGTGCTAGTTTAGGGTCTGTCATAGTAGACAGAGAAGGATGACAATTGTCATTGCTGTATGGTATCTTCCAGTTAGTGGGCCTGTTACATACCCAAAAATGTCTTTAGTAGTCTGGACTCTAATAAACTTGAGAAGTAAGAATTTTGGTATTTTCTCTGTGAAGTACCTCATCCTAAGCCAAATTTTCCCCCAGTTGTTCTGAACAAAGCTAGCAAACCTATTTTCCATTGGGCCTCTACATGCAGCATTTCCTTTCCTTTCAATTTTTATGTTTGGGGCTGGGCAGTATTTCTTGAGGATAGGCGAGTTCCCTAAAGCAGAACCATGTAAGACTGCCTGAAGTCACTCCTGCTTCGATATTCCATGTTCTCTCTAAGAGAAGGTTTCATTTTAGACCCTTGAGCCCCTAGGCTAAGACCATGGAGAAAGAACCCCTCATGCTTTAGTTGTGGGGTTTAAGACAGATCTGCAGATTCTGTAATACCGGTGTTATGGCTGCCTCACACCTCAGAGGGGCCAGGGATGCTGCCAGAAGTGGCTGAGCACATTTCCAGTTTGCTTGGTGGCCTCGAGAAATGCTCCCCGACTTGCTCTTGAGTAAGGGCTGCCATAATGTGACATATTGCACCTGAAACTAGGTCTAATGTCCTTCAGTCCATGGGCTTCATTTAAAAATGTTCTGTCTAGAGCTTTCATATCAGGGCAAACCATTTCATAAAGTGTTAGGAAAAGTCTTGGACCATCAGTGTATGAAAGTGTGTGAGGCTGAGCTCCTAGAGGAAATCTGACTCTTAAAATTCATGCATGAGCCGGGCTTGGTGGCTCAGCCTGTAATCCCACGCCTTTGGGAGGCTGAGGTGAGTGGATTGCCTGAGCCCGCAGGTTCGAGACCCACCTGGACAGTGAGACCTCATCTCTACAATAAATAAAAAAATAAACAAAACAGCCGGGTGTGGTAGTGCATGCCTGTAATTCCGGCTACTTGGAAGGCTGAGATGGAAGGATTGCTGGAGCCCAGCAGGTGGAGGCTGCAGTGGCCGGGAGCGGCCACTGCACTCCAGTCTGGGTGACAGAGTGAGATTCCAACTTAAAAAAAAAATTTATGCATGAATTGGGGGAGATTCTGGTCACAGGGCACAAAGTTTCAAAGATTCCGCTATGTGATGAACAAGTTCTGGGGATCGAATGTCCAGCATGGTGACTATTGTTAATAATATATTGTATATTTGAAATATTTGAAATTGCTAAGAGAATAGATCTTAAGTACTCTTACCACACATATACACACACACACACACACGCACACACACAAAGACAAGGTGATAGATATGTTAAGTAGTTTGATTGTGATCATCATTTCAAAATGTATACACATCAAAACATCACATTGTACCCTGTAAATATACACAACTTTTGTCTGTCATGCATCTATAAAGTTGGAAACAAAGTTTAAAAATTTCTGCAAATTCAAGGAACACAGGAGGAGACCCAGGAGTTCTTAAGTCAAGGAAGCAGATGTTTTGACTTGAAAGCAAGCATCAAGGTGACCCTAATTCATGAATTTGCTGGAGTTGCTCCTAGCGAATGGACACCTGCTTGAGTCAGATGCAGAAGAGATCTACTTTATCTGGTAGTCTCTGGTCCAGTGGAGCCAAATAGTGGATTCTGGAAAGTCAATAAATAGGCAAAGATTCCAAGCATGTGGTTTGAAAACATCCCCATTTGGTTTTGTTGCCTTTCTTCTTTCTCTTTCTTTCCTCCTAATCCCAGCCAAATTTACTTTTTCTGTATTTTAGACATTCGTTCATGCATGCCTTCATTTATTCCATAGCAAGAGGGCAGATTTTACCTGGGTTGGTTTTGACTGAAGACTGTGTTCCACCTCATGGGATATTAATGGATGTTACACCAAAAAAGTGTCCTTTGGTCATCTATATTTGGAATCCCCAGGTTAATTACACCTCATTCTTTGCTGGAGAGGTTCACAGAGCCTTCATTACACTGATGAGTATTGTCAGTCTCTGAGAGGAGGATGTTACACCGTTCTGCAAACTCAAGTGGTTTTCAAAAGTCACAGGACTGCCAGGGCACACTCCTCTGGGGGCACCCCACACGTCACTGTCTGTGTTGTTGCTCCTTGGGACTGTGCAGCAAACGGCCTGTGTGGGTCCACCTAAGGCTCTGCTCATTTGCCTCTGATTTCTCAACTTTTGGGGGGCTTATTTTTTATTTCACCATATAACATGGGTGTGTATAATAAAAAAATTGTTCACTTCACTCCCCCAACTCACTCCCAGAATCCGTATAATTAATTCTGCAATAACATGACATGTACATTCTTAAAAATTATGACGTTTTGCAAAATTATGCAATAAAAGTCACATGGCTTATATGAAAAAATCAGTTAGAGGAAAAAATGTCATCCATGACATATTAAAAAATATTGGCACTGAATAAAAATAGTAGCTCAGTTGTATACAAGTTAAATAGTTAAGAAATACATAATACTACAGTCAACAGGGCATTTTACCTTAAAAACTTGTGAATTTTATTTGTGGACATGCATATCAAAAAGAGTGCAGTTGGTGAATTATTAAAAATTGGTGGAAGGGGGGTTATCTGATGTTGAGGGACAGTTATAATATCACATGTAGGTTTATGGTGCTCATAACATGTGAGGTGAACTGAAGTAGCCAGTGGACTCTTGAGGTGTGTGTGTGTGTGTGTGTGTGTGTGTGTGTGTGTGTGTGCTTTATGTACTCTTACAGTGCTTGGTTAAATTGGGAGCAGATTTCTGCAATTATTTTGTATTTCTCATGAACAAAATCACAAACTGAGAAAACACAAAATTCTCATTGTGCTCAAATTGCTCCCTAATATGTCAAACAAATCAGAACAAATATGTGTTTTTAAGACAAGCAGTATTATGTAGCAGAACTGATGGTAGTGTTATATCAGAGTATTTCCTAATAGATGTTTATGCCAATAACAGATAGACATATCACACATACACACACAGCATTCTTCTTATTTTGCTTAAATAGGGTTATACCACACTTATTTTGTGACTTTTATTTTGTTTGCTTACTTACAGCATGGCTTCTTTTTCTGTTAGTATATGTAGCTCTGTCTTAATCTTTTCTATGCAGTTTAGTTTTCTAGTATAGATGTACCATCATTCATTTACATTTTTCCCCTTTTCAAGCTACTTAAATTTTGCCATTTATTTCTTTTACTATTATAAGTTGTGATGAAGATTATTCTTTCTTCAGTAATCGTCTTCAGTGAAGAGTATCCCAGCTTTAGCTCAGGATATAGAAAGCTAGAAAGAACACTATTCCCACTCCTACAGCAACAAATAAGTTAACTGCTAGACAATTTTCAAAATTCACAATGTTTTTTGAATTTATAGAGAGCTAAATCACAGGGCAACCAACTGACCTGAAATCTCAGGGAAGACAGGGATATCTTGGGAGAGATGAGACATGAACACTTGTATGCTACCTGACACCATACAAGAAAGTTAGAAGAAATTAACTAATTTCAAATGAATTGTTAACGTGTAGTGTGGCTGGCATGAAAATATAAAATCCCTGGGAGCTCCAGGGTGCTTGTGACTTCTCATGAACTCTGTTCTACAGACCTCATGGGGGCGCTCATGAGCATAATGGGGGATAGAGAGAGCCGCTAAGCCTGTTTAGACTGGGCTTGGTGGCTCATGCCTGTAATCCCAGCATTTTAGGAAGCTGAGGTGAGAGGATTCTTGAGCCCAGGAGTTTGAGAATAGCTTGGGCAACATAGTGAGACTGCATCTCTACCAAAAAAAAAAAAATTTAGCCAGGTGTGGTGGCATGCTCTTTAACAATTCATTAGAAATTAGTTAATTTTTTCTAACTTGCTTGGATGGTGTCTGGTGGCATACAAGTTCTCATCTCTCCCGAGATATTCCTGCCCTCTCAGAGATTCCAGGTCAGTTGGTTGCCCTGTGACTCCACCACATGGCGGACTGAGGCAGAAGGATAGCCTGAGCCCAGGAGGTCGAGGCTGTGGTGAGCCATGATTGTGCCACTGCACTCCAACCTGGGCAACAGAGTGAGATCTTGACTCAATAAATGAATAAATAAAAAAGTGCATAAATACATAAATAAAGAAAGAGAAAGTTTGCTTCACAGCACAGACCTGGGGAAGAGCAGAGCAGGCACTGCAGCACAGGCTTGAAGGCCTATTTGGGTCCTCCTCTCCCACATCTCCTGTAGACCAAAAGCCTTAAGCCATAGCGGGAAAAGCTTCAAACCCATCACCCTTAGCTTACTGGTGAAGACTCGGTGCATGGGGATAGAAAGAACCCTCTTTCCCTGATGTATCTTGGGCTCAGACCACTGGAGATCTCCTGCCACCAGGAGTAGGACAGGGTCACTGAGAAGGCCCCATTCTCAAGACCCAGGGATACAATCCTGTCCAAGACTTAGGCTGAATCAGAACAATGTAGAATGCACTCCACAGGGTTCCCACTCCCTCAGCATCTTAACAGTTACTGAATAGCAAGAAAAGTGGGACAGGGAAATTGGGTGGAGGAGACCTTCTCTGAGGTGCTGGCACAAAGAGAAGACCCAAAGTTGAGAGTGGAGCAGACATCTTGTTATTCAGCTCCAACCCTAAACACAGGGCCGCCATAAGGGGATTTGAAGTCTGTGGTGTACTGAGGGTAACTGTAGTAGCGACAAAGCCCCAACCCAGAAAAACTCCTAACTAGTTCAAGTGACCCTGCCTACAAACAAAAGACCTAGCAAAAGAAGAGAAGGGCCCATTTTCAGGCATGAAAACTATTCACCACATTCTCTGATGTCTGCACAGGATGTCTAACTTTCAACAAAAAACTTGTGAGGCATATAGAAGCAAGGAAAAAAGCATACTACTAAAAAACAAAGCAAGTGACATAATGAAACTCAGATATAACACAGATGTTATAATCAGATAGAATATTTTAAATAGCTATGCTAAAGCCTTTAGTGGGAAATGTAGTGAATGTACATGATCAGCTGGGTGATTTCTGAGAAAGAAACAAATGGAAATGTTCAATGGGCTTATCAGTAGGCTTGACACAGCTGGGGATGCATGAGTGAAATTAAACACAGGTCAACAGAAATAATTCAAATCAAAATATAAAGAGAAAAACAATGAATAAGCAAAACAGAACATTCAAGAGCTATGGAACAGTATAAAATGGCATGAAACAGGTGGAACTGGAATCTCAAAAAAGAGAAGACAGAAAGGATGGGGAAGAAGACATTTTTGAACACGTAATGGCTGAGAATTTTCCAAAACTAAAGGTAAGCACCAAACTACAGATCCAAGAAGCTCTGAAAACACTAAGAAGGATAAACATAAAAAACCCCATACCTAAACACAGCCTATTCAAACTGCTGAAAACCAAAGACAAAGATAAATCTTGAAGGTAGTCAGGGAAATAGACACATTGTATATAGAGGAACCACAAAAATCATAGCTGATCTCTCATCAGAAACTGTGTGCTATGGACTGAGTTGTGTCCCCACCCCCAATTCACATGTTGGATCGCTAACCCTCAATGGGACTGTATTTGTAGATAGTGCCTAGAAGGAAGTAACATAGGTTAAGTGAGATTGTAAGAGTGGGACCCTAATCTAATAGAACTGATGTCCTTATACGAAGAGAAAGAGAAACCAGATCTTCTTCTTTCCCTCTGTCCCTTCCTCCTTCTGTCCCTTCCTACCTCTTTCTCTTTCTCCCTCTGTCCATCCCTCCCTCCCTCGCTCTCTCTCTTCTTCCCACCCTCTTCCTCTCTACCCTACTTTCTCTCACTCTTTCTTTCTCCCCATGTGTGCACAGGGGAAAAGTCATAGGATGACACAGTGAAGAGGTGGTCCTCTGCAAGACAGAAAGAGAGCCTTCACTGGGAACTCTACTGGCTGGCACTTTGACCTGGAACTTCTAGCCTCCAGAATGGCAAAAAATTAAGTGTCTGTTGCTTTGTTGTAGCATCTGAGCACACCAACACACTGTGTAAGGCAGAAGATCATGGAGTGGGCTTTTTGAAGTGCTAACTGAAAAAATTAACTAGTCAACCCGGAATACTGTAAAAATCTTTTAAAACTGGCCGGACTTGATGGCTCAGTCTGCAATCCCAGCACTTTGGGAGGCTGAGGCGAGTGGATTGCCTGAGCCCATGGGATCAAGACCAGCCTGGGTAACTTGGTGAGACCTTGCTTCTACAGTAGATAAAAAATTAGCTGGGCACGGCAGTGTGCACCTGTAATTCCAGCTACTTGGAAAGCTGAAGTGGAAGGATCACCGGAGCCCAGCAGGTCGATGCTGGGATGGCGGTGAGCGTGCCACTGCACTCCAGCCTGGGCGACGGAGTGAGACTCCAACTCAAACAAAACAAAACAAAACAAAACAAAACAAAAAACAAAGGGGAAATAAGACTATTTCAGGCTTACAACTAGGCAGCAGACCATCATCAACAGCAGATCTACACTATAAGCAATGTTAAAGGAAATTCCTTAGGCAGATGGAATGTGATTTTAGACAGAAATTTGGATCTACAATAAAAAAAATGAAGAGACTTGAAAATAGCATAAATAAAGGCAATATAAAATTCATTTTTCTTTTTTTAATTGCTCTAAAAGGTAACTGACTGATGCAAGTATAATAGCATTTGTTGTGCATTTGTAACATAAATGGCAGCAGCACAAGGAATGGGAATTAAAAGTATACTGTTGTCAGGTCCTAAGATTACATATGATGGAAAACAATATTAATTTAAAGTAGCATTTAATTGATTAAAAAGATAAGTTGTTAACCTTAGGTACAACCACACAAAATAAAAAGAGAAGTATAAATAAGCCAATAGTGAAGATAAAATGTAATCATAAAAATTCAATTAATCTAAAAGAAGGCAAAAAATGAAGAAAAATAAAACAAGAACAGATGGAACAAATGGAAAACAGCTACTAAGATGTAGATGTCAATTCCACCATATAGATAATTATATTAAATATAAATGGTCTAAACATATCCTTAAAAGACAGATTGCCAGACTGAATAATAAACAGGACCAACCTATATGACACCTACAAGAAATTCACTTTAAACCTAAAGAAGTAGATAAGTTCAAGGTAAAAGGATTTAAGAAATATTTCATAAGAACACTAATCAAAGAAAGGTGGTATAGCTATTTTAATGCAGATACAGTAGACTTCAAAACAAAGATTGTTACCTGGGGTAAAGAGGAATGCCACGTATGATAAAGGAGTCAATTTGTGGAAGACAAAGCAACCCTAAATGAATATGTAACTGACAACATATGTAAGAATAAAAGGGAAAATGTAAGAATAAAATGTAAGAATAAAAGGGAAAATGGCCAGGCATGGTGACTCAAGCCTGTAATCCCAGCACTTTGGGAGGCTGAGGCGAGAGGATTGCCTGAGTCCAGGGGTTCGAGACCAGTCTGGGTGACTTGGTGAGACCTCGTTTCTACAATAAATCAATAAATTAGCCAGAAATGGTGGCACATGCCTGTAGTTCCAGATACTTGGAAGACTGAGGCAGAAGGATAACCTGAGCCCAGCAGGTCAACACTACAGTGGCCGTGAGTGTACCACTGCACTCCAGCCTGAGTGACAGAATGAGACTCCAACTCCAAAAAAAAAAAAAAGGCTGAGCCACCGAGCCCAGCCGCAGTGTACATTCTTATACTTCAGCATTTGTACATTTGAGCTTTATGTATTAGATGTTCCTAAAATTGTAGCTGCTGGAATCCATTTTTTTTCTTTTTTACAAAACACTAAGATACTAAAGTTCCCGAGAAATTTTATTTGAGACAAGTGATTTAGGGTCTTTTTACGCAAACTTGATTTAGGGGAATAAGGCAGTGGCAGATGTGCGACTCTAGGCATGTGCAATATGTCATTTCAGAACTATTGACTGGGCACTGACTGTGTCCACTACGTTGAGGATTATTGAACAATAAGAAGTGAGAAGATGCAGTTTTTGTAAATTGAATCATTTAAAATATGTGAGGAAGCATCAGTACTAAAAAATACTTAAAAAATTATTTTGGTAAAATAATCATCATTTTGGGGGCAAGTTACCTATTTATAGCCTTTAAACTTGGTTTCTTAAAGAGGTGTACTACTGATACCCAATTTATATTCATTAATTTCACCGAGTCCATCCTTATGGAGATGACATTAAAGATGATATCATCACCCTGATGAACCTTCCTTCTGAAAGCATGCTGTCTTGTTTTTTCCTCATTGAAAGTACACAATTTTGAGGTCAGTAAGGGCCAGTACTGTCATCTCGGTCTCCCAGGGTAAGAAGCAGAAACCCAGAGTGGGCAACAGAGAAACTGGGAGTGAGTTCAGTTTTCCTGCCATCCAGTTGAAAGAGTTTTCTGTCTAAACTGACAAGGTCTGGGAATTCTTGATTCCCTTGGCACCTAGAGCAGCCCACCCAGTCAGATGGCTAGAAGCCAGAGCCTGGATGTTCTCCTTCTTGCATATCTTTTGTCTTTTGCTCCATGGGTTAGGTAAATCAATGAACCACAAGGTTTACTGAGAAAATGTTAGGCATTTCCAGGGTGAAAACTTTAACCATAGAAGATGAGGTTTGGGACTAACCTTAACAGGCTCTTTATCTTCAAAATGACCCTTTGTACCGTCAAAGACAATATGGGGCCGGGCCAAGATGTGCCAAGGGGGTGCTGGAAACCTCATCAGCACTGATCACACTAACTTTTGAGCTCTAGGCCATGTTTTAAAAATTGGAAAACACAGAACCCTGGTAGTGTGTACTGTATTCTCAGGGATCCATGAATTTCATAAAACAATTAGACATATTTGTGTTGCATTTTAATTGTACTCTTAAAAGATACGAGCATGTTCAGTATCATTTGGGTCATGCCTCATAACTGTACTGCTGTGCAATTTTAGTTCCTAAATTTGTGTTTGTGCTAATGTTAAGCCCAAGTAATATCTGATCAGACAAGATGTAACTTTAAACTATCTGTATTGAAGTATAATGATGAAGATTTCCAGCAAGATGGCAATGGGACTGGTCGGACCGTGAGAGTCCCTGCAAAAGTCCTTTATGGACTGTGAGAGTCCATAAAGACTCTCTGCGTGAGTGGGTATGTGAAAGTCTGTCCGAGGGGAGACTCAGGTTCATGCACCCGGGGCTCTCCTCTGGAGGTGACTGCAAGCCCCACTGCCTTGAGATTGGAGCTGCTGGTGCACAGGGTCATCTACTGTTCTTGTGACTCTCCTGAGAAGAGTTTGCTGAATACAGCTGATTCTCATTGCTTCGCACCTGGCCCAAGCCATTATCTGTAACAGCAAAGTGGCTGGAGCCCGGATCCCATCCGTAGAGAGAGAAGATGGGGAGAGCTGGAGAGGGGCCCCACCACTGGTGAGGAAACACCGACCAGAGCCATCCTCTCTATCCTGGGACCAGGCAGACACCTGCATTGCCCTGCCCAGCTCCACCCAGCCTCCAACTTGGAACCTAGAGGTACTCTCATCAAACTTGGAAAGACAGAAGCCCCTGCCCCACACTGGATTGGACACAGACACGTCAGATCTGAGTGGGAGACTTGACAGGCAGCAAGCCAGGTGAGTCCAGATCTTACCCACCCTCCTCTCACAGTAGTCCGTGGGGCGTCTTACCCACCCTGAGAGCAACCCTATTAGCCTGCACTGAGAGCAGAGGGGAGGGACTGGAGATTAGAGCTGAAAGGAAGTTGGACTTACAGGAACAACCTCAGAGTGAGTTTTTTGTTTGTTTGTTTTGCTCATTTTTTTTGTTTCCTTTTTGTTTTAGTTTTCTTTTTTCTCTTTCTGCTTTGATTACATTTTCATACTTGCTTTTTTTCTGTTATTTTATTGCTTTTTTTTAGACTTTCTGTTTGTATATGGGTATTTTTGGAGGGAGAGTACATCAATGGGAGTTTTTGGTTGGTTTGTGTGTTTGTGTGATTGTCTGTATGTTTTGATTTTTTAAATCTTTTCTGTCTTTGTTTGTGTCTCTTTTCATTTATTAATTGGTACGCCTGTCTGTTTTCCTTCTTCTTCTTCTCTCTTTCCATCTTCCTCTTGTCACGTTCCTTCCTTTTTCCATTTGTTTCCCTTTTCTTACTTCATTTTGTTTTCAGGGAGCAAACTTATATCCCCCTTGCATGGACAGGTTGTAAGGTAGTGGGAAGTGGGTTCCAGGGGGCCCACATACCTGTCAACAGATACTGGGAACTGCAGATAGTTTCTGAATCACAGCTCTCCCCTCAATTAAACCTGAAAACTGCAAAAAGTACAACCCCCAACCCACAGTCTAGCTTCAGAATTGAACAAAGCCAGAGGATCCACATAAGGAAGAATGGGAGATTGAGCAAACAGAAGTAAAAGCTATCTCCCCATCCCTGAACAACAGAATTGAAGAGGTAGAAAAAAAGGGGGGTGGGGGAGTGGGAATCTACACAAATAAAGAAAAACCAAAAGAAGAATATGGTTCTCACACAGACCCCTGGGAAGTCAGACACTGAGAATACAGACTTCACAATGCAAACAAAGAAGAGCCCCCAGAATGACTGATCTCAACCACAAACCCAGATATCAAGACATTAATAGAGAGAATAAATAGAATTGTGGAGAGACAAGAGAAAAGAATGAAGGAGTTGGTAACTGAGATAACAGCAATAAAGAATACAGTGAATGAAATAAATAACACACTGATAAGCATGGAAAGCAGAAATAGCCAAGCAGAAGAAAGAATCTTAGAGCATGAGGACTAAAATATGGAACAGCTCAAACTGTTAAAAACATAGAAAAGAAACTTAAAAAGACAGAATAAAACCTCCAAGAAGTGACCTATCATTTCAAGGGCCAAGCCTAAGATTAATTGGAATCTCTGAGGCAGATAGAGACACAGAGACCACCCTAGAATGAACATTCCATGAAACTATCCAAGAAAACTTCCTTCATCTCATCAGTGACATGACCATTCAAACACAAGAGATTCAGAGAACCCCTGAAAGACAACAAATGAGAGCACCAACTCTTAGACACATAGTAATTTGCTTACACAAAGTAGGTATAAAAGTAAAAATCCTAAAGACAGCAAGAGAAAAAGTTCAGACTACCTTCTGGGGAAGACAAGTTAGAATAGCAGCAGATTTATTCACAGAGACACTTCAGGCTAGGAGAACTTGGAGCCCAATCTTCAAAATTTTCAAAGATAAACAATTTTAACCAAGATTTACCTACTCAGCTAAGCTAAGCTTCATCAGTGATGGAGAATTAAATTCTTTGCCAGACATTCAATCCCTAAGAGCTTATGTTGCCTCCAGATCAGCTATACAAGAAACACTTAAGAAAGCATTAAGCACAAAAGAAAGGAAACAAATAGCAAAGCCCTTCACAAGAATGCAGGAAAAAGATTGAAGACACTCATGAATCAAAGTCAAAAGAAAGATAACAAGCAAACAGCAACAACAACAAACTCTGTAAGAGTCTCATGACAGAAATAAACTCTCACGTTTCAATAATTAGTCTGAATGTGAATGGACTAAATTCAGCACTGAAAAGATATAGAATGGCAAAATGGATAAAATATCACGAGGCCACAATATATTGTCTCCAAGAGGCTCATCTCACCAGAAAGGACACTCACAGACTCAAAGTAAGAGGATGTCGCGCAAAACTTCAGGTGAACAGAACACAAAAGAAAGCAGGAGTCACGATCTTAATATCAGACA
This sequence comes from Carlito syrichta, assembly GCF_000164805.1. Taxonomy (NCBI): domain Eukaryota; kingdom Metazoa; phylum Chordata; class Mammalia; order Primates; family Tarsiidae; genus Carlito; species Carlito syrichta. The sequence continues at coordinate 258,634 of NW_007255318.1, read as the reverse complement.
AAATACCCTTTAAACTATCAAAAATTTAAAGTGATTCAGAAAGTCACTACATAATGATAAAAAGTTCAATCCATCAACAAGAAATATCCATCCTAAACATATATGCACCCAACATAGGAGCACCAACTTTCATAAAGCAACTTCTAGGTAAACTTAAAAAAGACATTGACTCTAACACTATCATAGCCAGTGATTTAAACACTACTCACAACCCTAGACAGATCATTAAGACAAAAAATCAACAAGGAGATCCAGAGCCTCAATGTGATTCTTGACAAATGGACTTAATTGATACCTACAGAACACTCCATCCAACGACCACAGAATATACATTCTACTCATCACCACATGGAATGTATTCTAAGATTGACCACATCCTCAGCCATAAATCAAGCATAAACAAATTTCATAAGATTGAAATCCTGCTATGCACCTTCTCAGACCACAGTGGAATAAAAATAAATACCAATACCAGTAAAGTTTTCCCAAAACCATAAAGACATGAACACTAAACAATATGATGCCATGCAACTCCTGAGTCAATATGGAAATCCAAACAGAGATTAAAAGATACCTGGAAACAAATGAAAATGAAGAAACATCTTACCAAAACCTCTGGGATGTCATGAAATCCATACTAAGAGGGGAATTCATATCTCTACAAACACACATGAAGAAAATGGAAAGATCACAAGTTAACAGCCTAACAAGTCACCTAAGGAAGCTGGAAAAGCAAGACCACCAAAACCCTAACTTCAGCAGAAGAATCCAGATCACCAAAATAAAAGCCCAAATTCAGGACATAGAAGACAAAAAGATAATACAAATAACCAATGAAACAAAATACTGGTTCTTTGAAAGGATAAACAGGATTGATGGTCCCCTAGCTATACTGACAAAGAAAAAGAGAGAAAAAGCCTAAATAAACACAATCAGAAGTGCAAAGGATGAAGTCACAACTGACCCCGAAGAAATACATAAGATTATCAGAGACTACTATGTACACTTGTATGGAAATAAACTTGAAAACCTAAAGGAAATGGAGGACTTTCAGATATCACACAACTTCCTCAAGTTGAAACAAGAAGAAATTGAGACCCTGAATAGACCAATAACAACCTAGGAAATTGACTATGTCATAAGAAAACTACCTACAAAAAAAAAAAAAAAAGCACTGGACCAGACGGCTTTCCAGCAGAATTCTACAAAACATACATGGAGGAACTTATACCAATCCTATTGAAAGTATTCCAGGCATGGAAGAATTTTAAGACATGATCTCTGCCCTCAAAGAACTTCTAGTCCAGTTGGAGCAGACAGATTGAGCCCATGAAAAGCAGCAGGAAATAATAGGATATGATTGTAGCAGCATATGATTAAAGGCCAGACCTCTACCACCAGTGAGAAAAATAAAAAAGTATTCCAGGCAGTCGAGAAAGATGGAACTCTCCCCAAATCATTTTACAAAACTAACATCACATTGATACCCAAACCAGGTAAAGATCCAATAAAGAAAGAGAACTACAGGTTAATATCCTTGATGAACATAGATGCTAAAATTCTCAACAAGATCCTAGCAAACCGGATCCAACAACACATCTCAAAAATCATCTACCATGACCAAGTGATGGGATCCAGGGCTGGTTCAATATTTGTAAGACCATAACCATAACTAAATACATCAATAGATGTAAAAACAAAAACCACATGATTATATCATTAGATGCTGAAAAGCTTTTGATTGAATCCAACACCCCTTCTTGATAAAAACCCTTGAACATCTAGGCATAGATGGACCATACCTCAAAATAGTATAAGCCATCTATGGGAAACCCACAGCCAGCATACGGCTAAAAAGACAGAAATTGGAACCATTTCTCCTGAAAACTGGAAAAAAGCAAGGATGCCCACTGTCACCCCTCCTTTTCAAAATAGTTTGGAAGTCCTAGCTAGATCAATCAAACAAGATAAGGAAACCGGGGTATCCAAATAAGAAAAAAGGAAGTCAAGTTATCCCTCTTTGCAGATGACATGATGCTATATCTTGAAAACCCAAGAGAATCTGTCAAAAACCTCCTTGCACTGATAAAGGACTTAGGCAAATTCTCAGGGTATAAAATAAATGTGCAAAAGACAGTCGCATTTCTATACACCAACAATAAACAAACTGAAATACAAATAAAAAGCACAATCCCATTCACAATAGCCACAAAATAAGTCAAATATCTTGGCATCTTCCTAACCAGAGAAGTGAAAGAACTTTACATTGAAAACTACAAAACACAGCTCAAAGAAATCAAAGATGACAAAAATGGCAAAATATTCCATGCTCATGGATTGAAAGGATCAACATTGTTAAGATGTCCATCCTACCCAAGGTAATCTACAGATTTAACACAATACCCATTAAATTACCAGCAGCATTCTTCTCAGACCTGGGGACGACATTACAGAAATTCATATGGAAACATAAACGACCATGAATAGCCAAAACAATCCTCAGCAAAAAACAAAAACAAAACCAAAAACAAACAAAGAAACAAACAAAAAACAAAGCAGGAGGTATCACACTCCCAGACTTTAAACTTTATTATAAAGCTACAATAATCAGAATAGCCTAGTATTGGTACAAGAGCAGGCATATAGACCAATGGAAAAGGATAGAGATTTCAGATGCAAAACCTCAATTTCTCAACCAAGTCATCTTTGACAAAGCCTCCACCACCAACCACTGGGGAGAGGAGAACCTATTCAGTAAATGGTGCTGGGAAAACTGGCAGATCACATGCAGAAGATTAAAACAAGACTCCTGTCTATCACCATACACAAAAGTCAACTCTAAATGGATCAAAGGCCTAAACGTAAAACCTCAAACCATAAGAACCTTAGAAAATGCAGGAGACACCCTTATGAAAATTGGAACTGGCAATCAATTCCTTTTGTCAAAGCCCCAAGTGCCTGCCATAAGAGATAAGATAGACAAGTGGGACCTCATCAAACTGACAAGCTTCTGCAAAGCCAAAGAAACCATCAAGAGAGCAGGAAGACAGCCCGTGACCAGGAAAAAATATTTGCCAACTGTATGTCTGACAAAGGCCTAACATCTAGGATCAACAAGGAAGTCAAACATGCCAAAAAGAAAAAAAACAGACTCATTACAAAGTGGGCAAAAGATATGAATCGACACTTCTCAAAAGAAGGCATATGAGCAGCCAACAGATACATGAAAAAATGCTCATCTTCACTAGTCATCAAAGAAATGCAAATTAAAACTACACTGAGATACTACCTAACTTTGGTCAGGATGATCATCACCAATAACTCAAAAAACAACAGATGCTGGAGAGGATGCAGTGAAAAGGGAACACTTCTACACTGTTGGTGGAGTGTAAACTAGTATAGTCTTTGTGGAAAACAGTGTGACAATTCCCAAAAGATTAAAAGTCAACCTTCCATATGACCCTGTAATCCTACTGGGAATATACCCAGAAGAACTCAAATCACTCTATAAAAAAGATACCTGCACATGTATGTTTATTGCCGCATTGTTCACAGTAGCTAGAACAAGGGACCAACCATACTGCCCATCAAAAGAGGACTGGATAAAAAAATGTGGTACATATACATGATGAAATATTATGCAGTCACAAATAAGGACAAAATCATGAACTTCACAGCAACCTGGGTGAACTTAGAGGCTATAATACTGAGTCATATTTCACAGAAACAAAGAACTGAGTATCACATGTTCTCACTCATAAGCGGACCTTGAACAATTATTGGAATACTGTAAGTAAAGGATTGGCAGTAGCAGGAAGCTGCTTGGAGGCGGGGGGAGGTGGGATTGGCAGTAGTGGGCCTCTGCCTGGGGAAGAGGTGGCACACCTTATCAACAAGGGTACCTGCATAATGAACATTTGTATACCTAACCCTGAATTGTACCCCACATCTTTAAAATAAAAAAAATTAAAAGAGAAAAAAGATTTTAAAAAGAAGTATAACATACATGCAGCAAAGAGTACAAATCTTTTTTTTTTTTGAATTGGTGTCTCACTCTGTTGCCCAGACTGGAGCGCAGTGGCCGCTCTCGGCCACCGCAGCCTTGACCTGCTGGGCTCCAGCGATCCTTCTGCCTCAGCCTTCCAAGTAGCTGGAGCTACAGGTGTGCACTACTACACCCGGCTAATTTTTTGATTTATTGTAGAGTTGAGGTCTCGCCAAGTTGCCCAGGCGGGTCTCGAACCCGTGGGCTCAGGCAATCCACTCACCTCAGCCTCCCAAAGGCGCGGGATTACAGGCTGAACCACTGAGCCCGGCTCTTTTATTTCTTTAAAAAAAATTTTTTTTTTTTTGAGTTGGAGTCTCGCTCAGTCACCCAGACTAGAGTGCAGTGGCCGCTGCTGGCCACCGCAGCCTCGACCTGCTGGGCTTCAGCGATCCTTCTGCCTCAGCCTTCCAAGCAGCTGGAACTACAGGCACACGCTACCGCACCCGGCTAATTTTTTTGATTTATTGTAGAGATGAGGTCTCGCCAAGATGACCAGGCGGGTCTCGAACCCGTGGACTCAGGCAATTCACTCACCTCGGCCTCCCAAAGTGTGGCATTACAGGCTGAACCCGGCCAAGTACAAATCTTAAATGAAAATGTTGATGAGTTTCTGAATACATGTATTTATACATCTGGATAGCCACCACTTTGAGATCAAGAAAAAGAATGCTTACAACACCCAGAAGGCTCTCTTGTGTCCCTTTCCTAAGTTCCTAGTTTTTTCCTGTACAACCCCCTAACCATAGATAAAAAGCTTTCTGACTCCTATCACATTGATTAATTGAAGCTCCTAAAAATTGTATCATTATCACATTATGCCTATGAGATTCAACCATGTTGTGCACGGATGAGTAGTCCATATTTTCATTGCTATGTTCTGTTCCAGTTTATAACTATATCACAATAGTTTACATCTATCTATTCTATTCTTAATGGACAGTTGTATTATTTCCAGTTTTGGAATATTACAAATAAGGCTGTAATATGTTCCTGAATTCATCTTCTGGTAGACATATGCACTCATTCCTGTTGAGTATATACTTAAGGGTAGAATTGATGGGTTATAGGGTAATTGCACATTCAGCATCAGTAGCTAATGCAGTTGTTCTAAATCCTCACATGCTGACACATGGTCCTGTCAGTCTTTAATTTTAGCCATTTTGATGGGTGTGTTTGATATCTCAATGTGGCTTTAGTTTGTGTATTTTTCTGATGAGTAATGATACCAACAAATTTTCATATGCTTTTGACAATCTGGATATCCTCTTCAATGAATTGTCTGTTTAAATCTATTGTTTACTTTAAGAAAAAGGTTTTGTTTTTGTTTTAATATTCTGCACATAAGTTCTTTATCATATTTGTATCTCCTAGTCCATGCCTGGTCTTTTCAATCTCTTAATGGTGCCTCTTGGTGAATAAGTGTTCTTAACTGCAGTGCTATCCAACTTATCAATATTTTACCTTATGTTTAGCGCTTTTTGTGTTCTCTGTAAGAAATTTTCTATTCCCCATGAGGATATTCTGCGATGTTTTCTTGTAGAAGCTCTGATGTCTTACTTTTCACAGTTAGGTCTATAATCCATTTTGAAATGCATATTTATTTATGCTATTTATTTATTTAACTTAATTTTTTATTTTAAAGATGTGGGGCACAATTGTAAGTTGTACAATTTAAAGATGTAGGTATACAAATGTTCATATGCAGGTACCCAGTTGATGAGGTGTGTCCCCCTTCCCTGGCAGTTTCCCACTACTGCCAATCCCTTTCTTATAGTATTATGATAATTGTTCAAGACCTGCTTATGAGTGAGAACATATGGTACTCTGTTCTTTCTTTCTGTGATAGATCACTAAGTATGATAGACTCTAAATCTATCCAAGTTGCTGCAAAGTCCATATGTCCGTCCTTCTTTATGGCTGCATAATATTCCATTGTGTTTATATACTACATTTAAAAAATTCAGTCCAGTTTTAATGGGGCAGCACGGTTGGTTCCATGTTTTTGCTATTGTGAATAGTGCTATAATAAACATGTGTGTACAGGTATCTTTTTTGTAGAATGATTTGAGTTACTCCAGGTATATTCCCAGTAGGAGTATTGCTGGGTCATATGGAAGGTCAATTTCTAATAGTTTCAGAATTAGCCACACTGTTTTCCAAAGAGGTTGTACTAGTTTGCATTCCCAACAGAAGTGTAGAAGTGATCCTTTTTCTCTACATCCTCACCAGCATCTGTTGTTGTTTGTTTTATTAATGATGGCCATTCTTACTGGGGTTAGGTGGTATCTCAACGTGGTTTTGATTTGCATTTCACTGATGATTAATAAGGCTGAGTGCTTTTTCATGTGTCTGCTGCTGCCTGTATATCTTCTTTTGAGAAATGTCTATTCATATCTTTTGCCCACTTTTTAATGGGTTGTTTGTTTTTTTCCTTTTGGCACATTTGAGACAGTCCTATTCATAATTATACACCAACAATAAGCAGGCAGAGAACCAAATAAAAAGCACAATCCCATTCACAATAGCCACGCAAAAAATGAAATACCTCAACATCTTCCTAACCAGAGAAGTGAAAAACCTTTAAAGTGAGAATTATAAAACACTGCTCAAAGAAATCCATGAAGACACAAACAAATGGAAAAATATTCCATGCTCATGGATAGGAAGAATCAACAATGTTAAGATGTCCATCCTACAAAAGGCAATCTACAGATTCAACACAATACTCATTAAGTTACCAACATCATTCTTCTCAGACCTGGAAATGACAATACAGAAATTCATATGGAAACATAAATGACCACGAGTAGCCAAAATAATCTTTAGCAAAAGAAACAAAGCAGGAGGCATCACATTTCCAGACTTCACACTTTACTATAAGGCTACAATAATCAAAATAGCCTGGTATTGGTACAAGAACAGTCATAAGGACCAATGGAACAGGACAGAGATTCCAGAAGCAAAATTTCAATTTTTCAACTAACTCTTATTTGACAAAACTTCCAACAACAACCATGGGGGAGAGGAGAACTTATTCAGTAAATGGTGCTGGGAAAACTGGCTGATCACATGCAGAAGACTGAAACAGGACTCCTATCTATCACCATACACAAAAATTAACTCTAAATGGATCAAAGACCTAAACATAAAACATCAAACTATAAGAATCTTAGAAAATGCAGGAGACACCCTTATGGAAATTGGAAAAGGCAGCCAATTCCTGATCAAAATCCCAAGTGCCCATGCCATAAGAGGTAAGATAGACAAGTGGGACCTCATCAAACTGAAAAGCTTCTACAAAGCAAAAGAAACTATCAAGAGAGAGGGGAGACAGCTCACAGAATGGGAAAAAAATTTGCCAACTGTATATCTGACAAAGTCCTAACATCTAGGATCTACAATGAAATAAGTTTTATATATGTACATTACAAATTAGAAGACGAGGTTTATTATTTCCCATACAGACACCCAGTTTGACTGGGCTGGTCTTCCATGGGCTGTAAATTAGCTTGCTGTAAGTTAGTATACATGTGTGGATTTTTTTTTTTCTTATAGACTCTCTTCTACTCTGCTCCACTGATCTATTTATCTATTTACTAGAAAAGATTTAATGTTCAATGCAGAGTTTATTAAGTCTATCCTTCAGGGTCTGCAAAGGATCATGTCTGAGAAACCCTGCTCTGCTCACTAGTCAAAGTCTTCTGTAATTTGACTGAGTCTCAGAATTATGCAAGGAGTATTTTCAAAATACACATATCTTGTCTCCAGAGGTTCTGACTCAGTGGATCTGAGGTGAGCTCTAGGAGCCTCATGTGTGAAAAACTTCCCAGATGATTGGCCAAGTTTGAGAACCTCTTCTGTGGGCAGCACTCTCTGGCTCAGATGAGGTGATTCTTGCCAGCTCCTACGAAGTGAGAACTTGAAAGGAATTTGAGGACAAGATACCTGCAGTTTCTCACTACGCAATGAAGAAAGTGAGGTTTAGAGAAGGGAAACTCATTGTCCAAGTTGTAAAGTGACTCAATGGCAGATCCAGTGCTTGGATTAATTTCTTGAGCACCATCCATTTTTGTGCCCATTTGTTTATTTATTCACTGGTTCTTTCTTTCAACCATTTTTTTGCTTTTTATTTCATTCAAGCATACATATTTTAAGGACCTATAATGTGTAAAGTGCAGGGCCAGATACTGGAGACACTGATAAAAAAATGATCAGTAGGCTTACAAAAACTCACAGTGTTGTGGGAGGACAGGCATGGAGGCAGACAACTGAAGCACAATCGCATCTGTACTATAATAAATGGATGTTCATATTATGTAGTCATTCTAGGAAGGAAAAGTCACTCAAGTCCAACTAAGGGAGTCAGGGTGAATTTGACAAGGGCTAGCATTTGAGACGGGGCTTGGTGTGAGACTGAGTTTGCCTGGAGGACTCTTGTGGAAAGACACTCAGGCAGAACTACAGCCTGAACATGAAGGCAGGAGAGGATAGAGAGAGAGTCAGAGAAGGCACATAGTTTTGTTCATGGAGAGCACAGCCTGAGTGGGGAGAGGCAGGAGGTGAGACTCGAGATGAAGCTGGGACCCATCTTGAAAAAATCTTGCATACCATTCTTCTCTCTTATGCTTATGGGGAATCAGTAAATAATTCTGATAAGAAGATGACTGATCTAATTTCTGTGCAAAATATCATTCTGGTATGAAGTTTGGGTTGAATAAGGAACAGAGTAGAGGCAGAAAAACCGGGTAGCGTGGAAGTCGGGGGGAAGGGGGTGAAATGATTCAGGTAAAAGAAAATATCTGCACCAAGGCCCTGACATTGTGGATGGAGAGGAGAGGCGAAAAGAAGAGATGAAAGAGTGCCTTTCTGAGACTTAATGATTGATTATACTTGGCATGAAAGGCAGGGAGGAAAGTAGGATACCACTTAGTTTGCTGGCCTAAGAAATAAAGTATATGATGGCGCCATTTATTGAGGAAATATTTATAGGGAGGAGCGTGTGTGAGGAGAGGAAGAAGATGAGCTTATTCTTATATGCTAAATTTGAGTTACCTGTGAGTCAGGCAGGTGTCCTCTGGAGCTTAGGGGAGAGAACTGGTATACAACAATAGACAAGTAATGTAATCTTGGCCTCTGCAATAACTTGACCATTTAATTGTTTAAAATAAGATCTTATTGGAGACTTCCATTATTCTTAACCTCACAGTATAGGCAGTTATTGATTATGAAAATAGATTTTCAGCATGAAAATGGTTTTTTTTTTTAAGTTGGAGAGAGAGAAGAGGATTCTTGACCTCATAATCTTTCCAGATCTCACAGTCTTCCAGAATTGGTGTTGGCTGGGTCCTCACTGGCTTCACCTCCTGGTTTGTTCTGCATGATCCCTAGATTCTGCCCATTTGCTTTGCTTCAAACTGTCTTGGTCTCCAGCCTCCATGATGTTCTCTTTACAATGGTCATGCAACAAATTATCCCAAAATGAATGGCTTTAAAACGGACTTTTATATTGCTCATGGAGCTGCAATTTTTGCAACTCTTGGTGAGGATGGCTTGTGTTTACTCCAGTCAGCATCAGTGAGGGCAGCTTGAAGGTGAGGGACTGGAATCTTCTGAAGGCTCTTTTACTCACTTGCTCACTTGTTCACTCACTCACTCTCTCACTTACTCACTTGCTGGCTCACTCTTGTAGTTGATGCTGAATGTTGGCTGAAACCTTGGCTGGAATTCTTGAGTAGAATGCTCCATGTGGTCTGGAGACTGTGTCCCAAGGGCACATGCAACTTGTACATGAGAAAGAGAGAACACTGCTTTTTATCATCTAACTCTAGAAGTAACGCAGCATCACTTCTGGACTCTACTCACTGAGGCAGCCAAAGTCCCTACTAAGTTCGAGGCAGATAGACTTTTCCTCTTGATGGCTAAGGGAAAGATTCTGGAAGGGCCTTTGGGACATTTTTATTCTGTGGACACTTTTGGAATTATGCATTCTGCCACACATGTATTTATGGCCCAGACCATACCCTGAACCTGCACCCAGTCATGCATCTTGTCTTTCCTGGCTCTTGCTGCCTTTTTTTCCCCCATGCATTTCTGACTATGGCTCAGACTCACAGAATGAATGGGGCACAAGTTCTCATGTCCAAACAAATAAAGTGATCAAAGGTGACAACATCAACTCGAAAACCACTGGTAGAGAATGCCAAAGCCAAGAAAAAATATCTGTAACGTCTGGGCCTTCCAGATTTTCTTCTCTTGTCAGCAAAAAGAGTTAGATTTAGGGACTTGTAGTTACTGGTGAGATTTAAGATGTTTGGCCACACAAATCAAAAACCACAGGTCTTCTAGGGTGAACTAGGACAAATTTATGATGGGAAAATTATGTTTTTTGGTTTTTTTTTTTTTTTAAAAAAAAAAGACTCTGTGAACTGAACTAAGATTTCTCTGTTTGTAAGGCAATTTTTCCTTTTGAAATTTTGAGCTTCTCATCAACTTGAAGGGTACTGTTGGTGCCCTTGTTTATGACCAAGAAAGCAATATATTTGCAAAGCAAAGTTCTTCCCAGGAAGTTAGTCTGTCCCTGACTTTTGTTGCAAAACTGCTTTGATTTATCCATAAGCCAAACTTTCCTGACAGAAGGGATGATTAAACTGGCTGGCAATTGAAATATGATTCAGGGTAGTCCTGACAAGGGGAAAACCACATGATTTCTCCACCAGGGCCTGGTAATGCTGGGCCAGATGTTTTGAGAAAATTTATAGGATGAATGAAAAACAAAAAAAGATAGATGGAAATGAAAAAAAATAATTCCCCTTCTGAAAACACTAAAAGCCAGAGAGTTTGAAGGCAACACAATATAGAACAAGTAATATATTTGTATAAAAAATGGTTAGGCACTGTAGAGGTATAGATAGATAAGTAAATTTATTCATCTGGCAAGCTTTGTTGGGCACTGTTGACATTACCAGGCATTGCTCAAGTTTCCTGCAAATAGAGTTTGAAAGGCAGTTCTTGCCCCTTATCAGTTCATAGTCTTGTAGGGGAGTGTGCCTGGTATAAGAAGACTCCCGAGGTGTTCAGGTCCTAATTTCTGCACCTGTGAATGTGACCTAATACTGCAAAAGGGTCTTTGCAGATGTGATGAAGTTATGGTTGGGTTGGAGAGTTTAACCCACAGTACCTGGGTGGGTCCTAACTTTAATTACACATATCCTTATGAGAGGGAGGCAGAGGGAGATTTGGCTACAGAGGAAGAAGGCCATGTGATGGTTAAAGCCAGATGCTACACTACTTGCTTTGAAGGTGAAGGTCAAGGAATGCAAGGAATTCAGCTCTAGAAGTTGGGAAAGAGAGCCAGCTCGGTGGCTCAGCCTGTAATCCCGCGCCTTTGGAAGGCTGAGGTGAGTGGATTGCCTGAGCTCGTGGGTTCGAGACCCACCTGGGCAGGCGAGACCTCATCTCTACAATAAAATAAAATAAAAAATTAGCAGGGCGTGGTAGTGCACGCCTGTAGTTCTAGCTACTTGGAAGGCTGAGGCAGAAGGATCGCCGGAGCCCAGCAGTCGAGGCTGCGGTGGCCAGGAGCGGCCACTGCACTCCAGTCTGGGCGACAGAGTGAAACTTCGACTCATAAAAAAAAAAAAAAAAAAAAAAAAGAAGTTGGGAAAGAGAACGTAGCACTGCTGACACTTTGGTTTGGGACCAGCTTAGACTTCTGACATCCAGAACTGTAAGATAATAAATTTGTGTTGTTTTAAGCTACGAAGTTTGTAATAATTTGTTACAACCACCATTTAGGGAAACTAATACAGGGATTTAAACTTAGTAGATATCGGTAGCATGTAATTTTGAGGAATGTCCAACTGCCTCTCAGAAAATTTTTATCACTTAAGTGAAAAATTTCCACTGTTTATGTTTTTTTTGAGTCGGAGTCTCATCCTATCACCCAGGCTGGAGTGCAGTGATGTATGCTCACAGCCACCCCAGCCTCGACTTACTGGGCTCAGACCATCCTTCTGCCTCAGCCTTCCAAGTAGCTAGAATTACAGGTGCTTGCTACCATGCCTGGCTAGTTTTTTTATTTATTGTAGAGACGAGGTCTCACCAAGTTGCCCAGGTTGGTCTCGAATCCCTGGACTCAGGCAATCCTCTCACCTCAGTCTCTCAAAGTGCGGGGATTACAGGCTTGAGCTACTGCGCCCAGTCCTTGGTTTTATTTGTTTAGTAGTCAACAATCATATAACCCATGTGGGAGTGTATATGATTTTGGCCTCTTTGTCATTGCTTTTACTAGAAGATTTTAATAATGGTATGAAAGAAGAAGAGGGGAGTGTGAGGAGACTCACTTAAGATAGTTCTCTATTTTGGAATTTGTATGGGGTCATAAGACTATTTAAAAAAAATAGATAGATTGACATTTATGTATCTAAACACATTTTATTCCTGTCAAATGTCCATTTGGGATATTATGTAATAACTCTAATGGTATTGCCATTGCTTAGAAATAAGTTAGATTTGCTTTCTCTTAGAGTCTTTGAATATTCTCAAAGTTGACAAATCTATCATCCAATGGAGAATCTGATTTCTTTTATAACCCCAAATTTTCTCCAAAATTTAATGATCAAGTGGGGCATGATTCTAGCTATTACTATTTTGGGGAAAGACAAACTTCCTCACACATACAAACAAATCCTTACCCCAAAGTATGACTTGAGTAAAGACTGAGTTTTATTTCCATGTGTCTGTGTCTGTGGGTGTGATACTTCATTGACTTCAAGTCACCTTATTCTGTAAGAAGCTTGTTATTTTTTGTTCCACTGAGAAAGTAACCTGGCAATTAAGCAATGACATAATTCTTTACTAGAATTTTATTTTATATTTTAGGCTTATTTAGATAGAGTTTTTAAAACTACATTAAAAAATCATCACTCTGTGCATGTCTGAAAAAGGAAATCTAAAATTGACTGGAATAATCCTGAAATGTCTTCTCATTCAGAGCCTGGTGCTTCTGAATAATTATTTGAGTCACAGTCACTAATACCCAGGATTGTCAACACAATACTGTCCTCTGTATCCTGAAGAGCATTGGTAAAGTCACATTCTAAAGAATACTTCCCTATATTCTCTTAGATTTTATCCAAATCTTTCTCGTTCACTGTGCATGCTTTGAAGTTGGTTGTCCTTCCTCTGATGATGAATATTTGCTTTGCTAAGATCACATTTGTTTTTGGCTTTTTTGCTTCCATCATCTTTGTGTGTACCCAATAACATTCTGTTTCATGCTGACTCATGTCATTTTTAAAAATGTAACTTTTAAATTCTTAGACTATTTTCCAGAGGTGTTTAAGGTGTTAGGGTGCGGAAGGGTGACTGTGGAGAGGCGAGGTGAGAGGCGAGGCGAGGCCCGCAGCACTGCCGGGGCTGGCAATCCGGAGGTGCGCGCTGGCAACCTGAGATCCGAATGAATTGCAAAGAATTACGACACACAGAGGTGAGAGAAGAAAAGATTTATTTAAGAAAAGTTCACCCCTCCACAGACAGGGAGTGGGCCTACACTCTAGGTGAGTGTGACCTCGTAGCCCCCCAGAGTCCTGGCTTAAATCCTTTTCTTGGAGACGTTGCACGTGACTGCCGTGACTGCTGTGACTTCCTTGTCGACCACTTGTGGATGTCTTGGAGAATCTGTGACACAGAGACCCACTAATGTCCACCCACATTATCACAGCCCCTAGAGAACAGCGTGACAAGGATTCTAATTCTCCTGCACCTTCCCAAACGACATTCCTTAGAGCTCCCTTTATCCCCTAGGCATTCCCAGTGGGTAGCCTTGGGGGATCCTTGGCTTCCCTGTAGATAGTGCCCAATTTACTGGAAGATCGAATCCCTACCTGCTCTCCCTCTGAGCAGTTATAACTATTGTAATTACAAATTTCATGACTTACAGTCCTTGCCCCCAATGCATGATGCCTTAGGACTTGTAAATTCCCTTTACTCTAGGCAAGCTTGATTGCCACGATGAGATACCTCTGATACCTGGAAGTCTGTTTCTGAAAAGACAAAGTCGGTAAAGTTAATTATACCTAAAGTGTGCATTTCTCCAAAAGCATAGCTTCTACATTCTCATCATTGTGTCAGAGTTTAAGAACAAGATGAAAAATGGCTTCCCACTCTCAGTCTGTCCTTTCATAAGGTTGACAGAAAAATGGAGCAAGAAGCGTAGAGAGTTCTCATGTTCCTCCTCTTCTCCCACATCCCCTTGTTTGAGAGCGCTTTAAATAGCAACTAAACTCAACATGTGTAGTCTGCATGATGTGCACTTCTCAATGGAAGTGAAAATGTTGCAGGCAGTTAAGATGGGTTTATATTTACACAAACCTCAACGACAATAAGGTTGTGACCACCTATCTGAACTTGAATAACAAAGTACTTTAGACTGGCTAACTTATAAATCATAGAAATGTATCTCTCACAGTTCTGGAGCCTGGGAGGGCCACCATCAAGCCACCAGCAGACTCAGTGACAGATTCATAGATGGCGCCTCTTGCTGTGTCCTCACATTGGAGGAAGGGCAATATGGGACAAACACTCTGTTCACATGGAGAAGAGATGGAAGGGCTAGGAAGCTCTCTGAAGCCTTTTTATATGGGCATTGATCCCATCCATGAGGGTACGGACTTACAGTTTAATCACCTCCCAAAACCCCAGCTCTTAATATAATCACTTTGCGGTTTAGCTCCAACATATGAATTTTGGAGGAACACACACATTCAAATCCTAGCACTATCCCTTGACTGACAGTGATTATAAGACTATGATTTTAGAGACAGTTAAGATGCGGGGAAAAAAGTGCCTTTGGAATCCCTAGAATTTATTACCTTTGTTTAAGATTGTACAGTTTTAAAACCATGTATAATATTTCTGTGAGTTGCCTATGGCAGCTATTGTTATTTCCCATGTTATAAATAAATTACAACTTAGAAAGGGTAAGGAACTTGCTCAAGGAGAGACACATTCACGGACATTGACCCTTGGCTCAGAGCCAGGAGGGCAACCATCCTCATTTTTTTTCTTTTTGTGGCAATGAAATGCAATGCAGTACAGAATGCGCTCCATAATAAGTTTCAAGAAGCAACAACATGTGCATGCGTATTTAATATAGGAAGACAAATCCTCTTGCTTGCTCTCAATGTTAATTCCTGCATGGTTGATGATAACTATCAAAAAAGCATTTGTGTGTGTTCAGTGGGATAGAAGAGAGTCTTTACATATTCAGTTTAGCATTTTCAAATGGTAATTGACTTTTTAGGTGACTGAAGACAAGTCTTTTTTCCCCCTTCCTCTCTCCTACTTGCTCATTTATCCTTAAATGTTATCCCCAATAGGAATGAATCCCAGTTTTTTAAAGGTCTTTAAAACACTTTCATTTAAAAACCTCATTTGCAGAGACTATTGATTTAATTAGCCTGAGGTCATTTGTTGGGTTACTAGTGGCTCCGTGTTCTTTTCTGGAAGTAGAGAAGTGGGAATTATGGTGGAAGGAGAGTTTATTAACTTAGCTCTGTGAACAGTTCGGTTAAGGTCTCTTGTTGATGTCTACTCTGCTTTACTGTCTATATTCAACCACTGTGGTCTATGATTTGCCTGAATCCTACAGAAGTCACATATATTATTGGCAAACCCAGGAGTATAGGAAATTTGGAAGAGATGGCATCATAGGATAGCATATCATTTAGCCAGTGAGTTGATCATTTTGGCTTCCATCGGTAAAACGGAGAAGTTACAAAGACACTATTTTCATGGGGGTAAAGGGCTATTGCTGGTATTTGTTCTCTTATTTCTACTCCAACATTTATAGAGCATGGATCTGGTATGATGGTAAGGACTAAACAGACAAAGGTTTTTTTAAAAAGGGTGGGGACTTCTGTTCCTGAAATGCTTACCTGTCAGTAGTAGAAGGAGACTAACAAATGGTATTAGTCCAAGGTGGTACATTGTCCAACAGTGGAATGTAGAGGGTGAAGCAAAGCACCCTGAGAAGGATGTATCCTAACCCAGATATATAACCTTATGCATCAAACTGAGGAGTTCTTCTGGTAGCAGATGACTGGAAAGAGCTTCTAAAGGATAGGACTTTGGGAGATGAGACTTCCCTCAAGACCCAGAGAAATGCAAATAAAACCACAACGAGATACCATCTCACACCAGCCAAAATGGCTATTATTAAAAAAGTCAAAAAACAGCAGATGGTGGTGAGGATTTGGAGAAAAGGGAACCTTGGACACTGTTGGTGGGAATGTAAATTAGTACAGCCTCTGTGGAAAACAGTATGGAGATTTCGCAAAGAACCAAAAACAGAACTACCATTTGACCCAGCAATACCACTACCAAGCATCTGCCCAAAGGAAAAAATATACATATACAAAAAAGACATCTATACTCTTATGTTTATTGCAGTACTATTCACAATAGCAATGTCATGGGATCAAAATAAGTGTTCAACAATGAATAACTAGGTAAGGGAATTGTGGTATATATGTGAGATATGATACAGATTTTGATGCACAATTGGATTAATTTTTGCAATGTTTTAGTCAGTTCTGCTCATTACTGATTGTCTTGACCTCTCTTCATCAGTGACACTTTTTCTCTCAGAAAAATGTTTAATCCGTTTGCACACTGGCATTATCTTCATGGACTTATCTGCAAAAACTTGGACTGATCTCTTCCACTCTTGCCAAGTTTAACAAGAAATTTAATGTTTGCTTGTTGCTTTAATTCAAACTCCAACATTCTAGCAATGACAACTCTGATGGCCATTTCAGAAAAAGAGTTCCAAAATTGCTTTGATGGGTGAACTAGGTGCTGGTGTTGGTGCATAGCTTCACAAGAGGAGTACTTTGAAGGTGACTGTAGTGATACACAGCAATGAGACATGTAGCACTTTTTCTAGGATGTGTTTGTGAATTGTCAGACTTCATGCATATGTAACAGGTTAACATATGCATGAAGTCTGATTATGCCTATTTGGTTTATTCATTCATTCAAACATTTATTAAGCATTTACTAAACATCAAGACTAAAGTCTTTTTCTTATTTACGTAACGCTCTACAGCACTGACGATTAAAAGTGTGATCTCTTTTAACTTTTTTTTTTGAGTTGGAGTCTCACTCTGTTGCCCAGACTGGAGTGCAGTGGCCGCTCCTGGCCCCTGCAGCCTCGACCTGCTTTGCTCCGGCGATCCTTCCGCCTCAGCCTTCCAAGTAGCCAGAATTATAGGCATGCACTACCACGCCCAGCTGATTTTTTGATTTATTGTAGAGATGAGGTCTTGCCTGCCCAGGCGGGTCTTGAGCCCGTGGGCTCAGGCAATCCACTCACCTCAGCCTCCCAAAGGTGCGGGATTACAGGCTGAGCCACCGAGTCCGGCTTCTTTTAACTTTTTAAATTTATGATTTAAACTCTGCTTTGGATTCTGTTATACCAATGTTAGCTGGATGACATTCTAACTTCTTTGCCTATTTCTCTCAGGCTTCTTTGTCTTTTCCTTAATGCAGATACCACTGGTCTTTTTTGCCTTATCAATTTCTTTCTCTGTAAAATTGTCTTTTTTTAATGACTTCACTTAATACTAATGTCTTTATCTTGATGATACACACAGACACTGGGTGGGGGGGAGGGTAGACTTAATCCATTTCCTGATCTCTAAACCTGCATATACCACCTTTCTGATCTCTTTTAAATGTTTTAGCAACTTAGTATGTCCAGAACTGAGCCTGTCGTGTTCTTCTGCAAAACATAGGCTTAACTATTGTAGCGTAAGAGATGTTCAGAGTTACAAACATATGAAGTTAAAAACATGCTGAAGGAGCACTACTTAATGGAGTTGTACCAGCAGGAAGGGCTGTCCCTAAAGTCACAAAGCAGAGTTCTTTCTTAATCTCATCTTTTATGGCAGTTTGAGTATAGACCTGAATAGCCGGCTGGCTGATGAAATATTTCACGTGATGTAAAGTTTATTGGGGAGAGCTAATATGGTAGATGACAGAATCAAGAAGCTAAGTTATCTCAACTGGCTTTAATAATTGGCCAAGTCTAACAAAATAAAGTTTAAAGGGACAAATATAAATTTTTTTGAGATGGAGTCTCACTCTGTCACCCAGACTGGAGTGTAGTGGCATGGTCCTGGCCACTGCAGCCTCGACCTGCTGGGCTCCAGTGATCCTTGTGCCTCAGCCTTCCAAGTAGCTGGAACTACAGGCACACACTACTGCACCCTGCTAATTTTCTATTTATTGTAGAGATGAGGTCTCGCCTAGTTGCGAGACCTGTGAGCTCAGGCAATCCATTCGCCTTGGCCTCCCAAAGTGCTGGGATTACAGACTGAGCCACTGAGCCCGGCCTCAATTTGTATTTCCGTTCCCAAAAAAATCCAACTGTACAATTAGAGAATAGAAGAGATATAACAGAGTCAACACTGGTGTGAAAAAAAGGTAGATTTTGTGTTTTGTTGACTGGAGGTTCAATAGGAGTCAGCAGAGTGATATGTCTGCTTGTGGAGATAATCTTCTCTGGGGTTGCATCCCATCTACCACTGTACAGGAAAAATTGACACAATGGGCTATGATCGAAGGGATTTGACAACATTTTCCATAAGGCCTTGGTAAAAGAACAGAGGACCACATGCAGAAGAATAAAAGTAGTTCCCCACCACTCACCCTAAATAAAAATCAACTCAAAATGAATAAAAGACTTAGATGTAGGACCTGAAACTATAAAACTACTAGAAGAAAACATATGGGAAATGCTTCAGGACACTGGTCTGGGAAAATATTTTATGGCTAAGACCTCAAAAGCACAGGCACTATATAACAAAAGCAGAAGGCATTATATCAAACTAAAAATCTTCTGCACTGCAAAGAAAACAAGTAACAGAGTGAAAAGATACCTACAGAATGGGGGAAAATGTTTGCAAACTATTCATCCAAAAAGGGACTAATATGCAGAATATATAAGGAACTCAAACATCTCAACAGAAAAAACAAACAAAAAATCCAATGAACAAAATGGACAAATGATCTGAACAGACACTTCTCAAAAAAACATACAAATGGTCTAAAATATACCAAAAAACTCCCCAAAATGAGCATCACTAATTATCAGGGAAATGCAAGCAAAACCACAATAAGGTATCATCCTACCCCAGTTAGCATGGCTATTATCAAAAAGACAAAAAAATAACAAAGGCTGGTGAGAATGTGGAGAAAATGGAACTCTTATACACTGTTGGTGGGAATGTAAATCACTATGAAGAACAGTGTGGCGGTTCCACAGAAAACTACAAATAGAACTGCTTGATGATCTAGTGATTCCACTACTGGGCATTTATCCAAAGAAAAGGAAATCAGTGTATCAAAGAGACATCTGCACAGCTCCATATTTATTGCAGTACCATTCACATTCACAATAGCCAAGATAAGGAATAAACTTAGATGCCCAACAAAAGACGAATAAAGCAAATGTGATGTATGTATTCACAATGGAATACTATTCAGTTCTAATAAGAATGGAATCTTGTTATTCATGACAACAAGCATAAAAGTGGAGGACATTCTGTTAAGTAAAATAAGACAGGAACTTCTCACTCACATGTGGAGGCTACAAAAGTTGATCTCATGGAAGTAAAAAGTAGAACAGAGGATAGTAGAGGAAGAATGAGGGGAAGAGGAAAATAGGGAGAATTTTCTTAAAGGATATAAAATTGCAGCTAAATAAAAGGAAGAAGCTCTACTGTCCCATGCCACTGTAGGATGATTACAGTTAACAATAATATATAGTTTCAAGATCTTTAATCATTTTTTTCTCTTGGGGTTTTATTTTATAAGTTCCAGAGTAAACCAGAAATTGATAAAAGAGTGGCTGTTGTTGAAAAACGTGAATACCTGGACACTTTTTCATCTGATTAGTACTTACAAAATAAATTCTATTTAAAAAGAAAATATTATAATATAGATATTTTATATCCCCAAACCAGTAATGTATAGCTTCAAATAGCTATAAGGAGGATATTTAATCTCCCAACATGAAGAAATGAGCAATGTTAGACATGCTGAGAATTCTGATTACCCTGATATGATCACTATCTATTACATGTATCAAAAATCACTATGTACCCCATAAGTATGTACAGTTATTATATGTCAATTTAAATAAAGAGCAGAGAGTATTTAGCAGCTCAGAGAAACTTTCTTGAACCAAGAAGCATGGGAGGAATAATACCTTGTTATCAACTAATGTGCTAGTCAAGAGTAATTACTTAGATAATACTTTTAGTAGCTAAAGTGTTGGGTTATACGTGTGGAAATAGGGTGGGGTAAACATGGGGCCCCCAGGAGGCAAGGAAGGTAAGAAGGTGCTGGCGCTTAGTTCCCGTCTTTGTTTTGCCGAGAGCCTGTTTCACTGGCTCCTGCCAACTCTGGCACTATCCCCCACCGTCACCTCTCAGGATCATACTGGTGAAAATATAATTGGCTTTATAGGAGGAAACACTAAGGCAATTTAGAAGAAGGAAGATCAGAAACTCTCAGTAGATCAAATTGCAAATCTGGGCTGGAAATCACATAGAATTTTCTTTGTCAGGGAACAGATCCATGATTTCACCAGCACCATCTCTGATTGTACCTTTTTTCTCCCTCTCAGGAGAGGGAGTAGTCAGGATTAACTCAAACAACTAATGATGATGTAAAAACAGCATTACCATTTGATTTTTATAACAAGCTTGTGTGAAGAAAGAGTCATAGTGATGGTTACACTTTATAGATGAGGAAACCCAGAAGAGAGAGGATAAAAAATGTGCTCAAGGTGACTAGTTGGTGACAAATATGTGTCATCTAACTCTTAGCTCCAAGAATCTAGACAATTTTGGTTTGTGAAGTGGGATGGAGTTGGGAGTATTGAGGAACAAACCACCAACTGGGTCTTGGCATCCTTAAGCTTCTTTCCTATGAGTTATTTCTCTTGAACTAAGAGGATCAACTTCCTGCTTAGGCGGTATATTCTGACTATGTTTAGTGGGGCTATGCAATCTAGAAAGGATCATCTCAGCTTCTAGGCTGGCTTGGACATTTGAACTGTTATTGCTGCTATTCTTCCTACTCCTGGAAAAATTGACATTGAAGTCATCAGCTTGAATTAGCTGGAGCCAAAACAGCTTAAGGTGACTTTCGTTCTCTAAAACCTCCTGTTGGTAGTGTCTTAGTTTCCTAGAGCTGCTATAGCAAAATGCCACAAATTTGGTGTCTTAAGTGTGGATATTCATTCTCTTTATTCTTTCATACTTCTGGATGCTTGTAGTCTGAGATCAAGGTGTTGGTAGAGTCATGCTCTCTTGGAAGGTTCTAGGGGAGTATCCTTTCTTGCCCCTTCCAGCTTCTGGTGGTTGCTGGCAATCCTTGACTTTCCTTGACTTGCAGATGTATGGCTCCATTCTCAGTCTCTTTGTCACATGACTTTCTCCCTGTGCATCTCTCTGTGTCTCTATCTCCAAATCTCTCTTTCCTTATAAGGACAGTGATCAGATTTGATTAGATCCAGTCTAATCTAGTATGTGCTCATCTGAACTTGATTACATCTGCAAAGACCCTAGTTCCAAATAAGGTCACACTCATAGGAGGTAGGGAGAAGAAGTTTAGGGCTTCAACATATCTTTTTGGAGGACACAATTTAACCCATAATAGTAGACAAAAAAAGGAAGTTGTTATATATTTATGTCATCTGACTTATTCTGTTCTCAAACTTCTGCTCTTGAGAAATTCTTCAGAAGAACTCTCTCTGAATTACAAACCAATTTTTATTAAATCTAATTTAAAACATGATCACGCAGTTTAAAGCAGCTGTACCAACTAATTGGGTCCAAATATTCTGTCGTTTCCATTTGGATAACTCAAGATAATCTCTCCAGCTCAAGATCCTTAATTCATTTACCTCTGCAAAGTCCTCTTTGTCACAAAAGGTAACATATTTACAGGTCTGGGAGTTAGGACATGGCCATCTGTGGGTGAGAGAGTGTGTGTGTGTGGGGGGGAAGGGCATTATTCTGTTTATCATCTAATTTCAGATGGAGAACTACAAAAGGGCAGCAATAAAATGCCCAGCATGATGCCTTACTCATAATGGACTCCATGTTTTTGTTGCATTGAACTGGAGCTTACAGATTTGTTGCTCCAAGTTCCCCTCAGTAGGAGGGAAATTTGGTAGAAATCTGTGGAACTTTCTGCTTGAGATACCAGGCCTTGCTGAGACTCTGGGGCCAGGCTGGGATTGGGCCATCTGGACACAACCATGGACTGTGGAACGTTGGTAGCAAGGGATCTCTCTAAGACAGGAGTGGCTGGGAATTGAGAGTCCCAATGAAGAAGTGATGGAAGGTTTTAGGGAGAAAACTCAAGAACAGGTCCATGGCAAAGGGACAGCTGCTAAGGCACCAATACAGGACAAGCGAGAGTGGAAGGGCAGGATTTGGAGAGATTAATAAAGACTGTAGTAATAATAATTCAGGTAATAAATAATCATTCTGTACCAGCACAGTGTTAACTACTGTACATTCTCATAATTTAATTCTTAGTATAACTTTATGAGGTAGGTGAAAGGACATAAAATGGAATCAGTAGCCATTTTAACACTGTTTAGGTTTTCATGTTTCTCTAGTAGTTCACTTTAATTTATCCCCTACTCACTAGCCAAAGACAGAACTGGTTTCTCAGAGGTAGCTATTGATAATTTTTTTCCAAACCCCTCCTCAGCTTGTGTTGTATTAGTTAGCTTTTCTATTCCAAGTATTTGCATAAGAAACAAGTTAACCTAATCAACCCTTCATGACCTTTGTGACATAGACCCCATCAACATGGCAGCAGTCGTGATATGTACATGGATGCAGTCATGTGACCCATCTGCCTGCTCTCTATCACCTGATGTCAGTACCTGTGCTTACCTGTCTTCTTCGTGATGACATGAAAAAGACCATTACCCAATCACCTTAATGACCTGCCTCCTCCCCGCCCCCCCATCAAAAGGAAGGTTTCAAGGCATTCAACCTCAAGCAGCCATTTGCCGTTGCTTTGCTATACTCTGGTCTGACAACTTGGCTCTTTGACTTATGGCTGCCATGCTTCCTAGCTTTGACTCCCTCCACTACCTTGGGGAGGTGAATCTCCTTTTTCTCTCTCTCTTGTTTACTTCCTAAATAAACTGTATTTTCCAGTCTAACGTTTGTGCAATACTTTGCATCTTATGCCTGGTACCAAATCACAGATAACTCCCGGTCAGTCTAATCTACCATTTTGGAAGTCCTGCTGGGATTTTGACCTAACAGTAGGTATTGTTAATATGCTTATTTTACAGATGAGGAAACAGAGGCACATGGCACTGAAATAACTTGCCAAAGATCAAAAGCTAGCAAGTGGCAGAATCAGGATTTGAACTGAGGTCAGTTTAATGGACCCACTTTAATGTGCCTCAGTCACATTTCTGATGTCTAGAGTCTTTGTCTAGAATCATATGGTACTTGCAGCTTTGCTTAAGGCCTGGGTCCTGAAGAAAGCTAGCCTTTGGGAACTGAAAACGAGATTCTGGGTTTATTTGCACTAAACCCTCAACAACTGAGTTGACTAGGTGCAGATCATTGAGAATAATTTTGTGTGCATCATAAGCAACTAGTTCTTTTATTGTTGTTGTTGTTGTTTTTCATTGGCAAAATGTCTTCTGCAGTGTTATTTGCAGTTCTGATAAATCAATGGCTTTTAAATTAAGTCCAGTACAGGCTGGCTGTTGTGAATTCTGCTGCAACTGCCCATTGCATTTTGGCAAGAGCACCCAACTGGGGTGAGCCCTGTATTAGCATTTTAATTGCTGGCTGATTGCGTTCCTGTTGCAGGACTTAGCCCACAAAGGTATAGCAAGCAAGTTTCAATTAGTTCTTATCCTGTGATTTACTGGGCCTATAAAGAACATCTCCCTGTAGCACTTGGAAAGTAATACCCTTAATGTACTAAAAGCAGCACAGAACATTACAGAAAAAGAATTGCCATTATCAAGGTGTGGGCATCCAGGGTCCCAAGGAAAATTTCTGTTTGAATGATAGTAGATTTTCTTGGGTGGGATATCATTGAAATGAAATAAAACACACAAAAAGGAAGTGCTCTTCTAAATTCCAGGTTGGGTATTACCTCTTTAATATGGAGCTGACACCAGTGATCTTTTCTTTGGCCTGCTTAATTGTGTGGTGGGAGTTAGTTCGTCAAAATGACATTTGCTATTGAGTTGTGTGAGCTTTTAAACATATTTTGGCTGTTAACTCTTTATCAGTAACATAGATTGCAAATATTTTCTCCCACTTCATAGATTGCCCTTTTATTTTGTTGACTGTTTGCTTTATTGTTAAGAAGTTTTTAATTTGATGTAACTTCACTTGTTTACTTTTTACTTTTATTGCCTGAGCTCTTGTATCCCCAAAAGATCAAACAACCAGATTAAGAAATGGGCAAGTGACCTCAATAGACATTTTTCCAAAGAAGACATACAAATGATACAAATTGCCAACAGGTATATAAAAAGATGCTCAACTTCACTAATCATCAGGTAAATGCAAATCAAAATCACAATAAGATATCACTCACACCTGTTAGAATGGCTTTTATCAAAAAGACAAAGATAAGTGTTGGTGAGGATGTGGAGAAAGAGGAACTCTTGTACAATGTTGGTGGAACGTAAATTGGTACAGCCATTATGAAAACCAGTGTGGAGATTCCTTAACAATTTAAAAATAGAACTGCCACATGACCGCTGGTGGGTAAATATCCAAAGGAGATGAAATCAGAATATCAAAGAGCTATCTGCACTTCCATGTTAATTGCAGCATTACTCACAATAACCAAGTTATGAAGACAACCTAAGTAACCACAGATGGATGAATGGAGAAAGAAAATGGAATGTTATTCAGTCTTAAAAAAGAAGAAAATCCTGTCATTTATGACAATGCAAATGAACTTGGAGGACATTACGCTAAGTGAAATAAGCTGAACAAAGAAAGGCAAATATTGCATGATATCATTTATATGTGGAATTTAAAAAGTTGAACCTAGTATAGCAGGAGTGGAATGTTGGTTGTCAGGGACACAGGGATGGGAGAAATGGGGAGATGTTGATTAAAGGGTACAAACTTTCAGTTATAAGATGAGTATATTCTAGGTATCTAATGTACAGTGTACAGCATGGTTACTATCGTTAATGTATCTTATATTTGAAATTTTTTAAGAGAGTAGATCTCCAAGGTTCTTACTACATACACAGAAATGCCAACTTTGTGAGATGATAGACATGTTAATTAGTTTGATTGTAGGAATCATTGCACAAGGTATACTTAAATCATTATGCTGTGCTCCATAAAAATATACGATCATTTTTGTCAATCATACCTTAATAAAGCTGGAAATAAAGAATGACATTTGTTAAGCTTAGCAAATTAATATACCGGGTTTCTATTTACTCTGGCTATTATAGCTAGGAACTAGAAGTTTCTTACCTGTTAAAACATTCGGATAGTTTGCTCAAATACAGGATACTGGGCCCTGTCTCCATAGAGTCTGATTTAGTAGGTCTGAAGCCTCAGCTGGACTGACCTTTTATAGGTTTCTTCCCACTATAAGCTCCTGGTCTCACTTTTCTTAGAACATTTACTTTAGAACATTTGCAATTGTAAATTATTTCTCTGATCCTTTGAGATATAAATCTTCTTCCAGTCTCTTGCCAGTTTTACAACCCAGGAGTGCTTTTCTCAAGGACTTGGGAGTCATTAATTTTTGCCATTGGCCTGAGAGTCAGGAAGGGTTTTGTGAAAAAAGTGATGTTTAAGCTTACCCCGTTTTATCTATCAATTATCTATCTATTTAGCCCCTATCTCTTTCTTTCATTCTCTTTCTTTCTTTCTTTCTTTCTTTTTCTTTCTTTCTTTCATTCTTTCTCTCTCTCTCTCTTTCTTTCTTTCTTTCTTCTATCATCCATCCACTCACCCATATGCTTATTTTATCTATCTATCTATCTATCTATCTATCTATCTATCTATCTATCTATCTAAATTCATCCATCCATTCATCAATATGCTTATTTTATCTATCTGTCTATCTATCTATCTATCTATCTATCTATCTATCTATCTATCTATCTACTATCGATCTATCTCATCTACCTACCTATCTGAGTGGAAGAGATACACAAAAGGAAAGAAAATGATGTGCTCAGCAGAGCTTCTGCAGAACTGTGCATCAGTAGTTGTGGTCATTGGGCCTCTGTGATTAGGCCAAGTATAATATGTGAATAAGTTGTTTCCAAATCATTTTCTCCCTAAGAGTCAGATCTCTGAATGTGTAAGTTTGTGTTCATATGTGAGTGGCTGAAGATAACCAAAAGTGGTTGAATGAGACTTGATCTTAAGAGTAAAAGCCACACAACTTCTAAAAGAAAACGTAGGAGAAATTACACTGGGTTAGGGAAAGATTTCTTAAACAGGACACACAAAATATTAACTAAAAAAGGAAAAAAAAGCATTGCATAGAAAGACCAATTAGGAAAATGAAAAGGCAAGTCAAAGGTTGGGAGAAAACATGCACAAGGGCTTTTGTGCAGAATGCATGTAAAAAACACTCTTACAATTCAATAATAAAAATTCAGCAAATAAAATGGACAAAAGATTTTTTTATAGACTCTAACCTGGAAGAAGATACAGGAATGGCCAACAAGCAACACGAAAAGATGTTCAACCTTACTGGTAATCAGGGAGTGCAAAGTAAAAACAATGAAAAATGCAGTACACGACCTAGAAGGCAAAAATTAAGAAGACTGACAGTACTATGTGTGGTAAGAATGGAGCAACCAGAACTCTTGCATGTTGATGGTGTGATGGTGCTAATGGCAAATGGTGCAGTCACTTTGGAAAACAGTCTGGCAATTTCTTTTTACAGTTGAAAAAAATGCACTTGTTATGTGACCCTGCCATCCAGTAGGAAAACATGTATCCACATGGATTTGTATGCGAAAGTTCATTGCAGCTGTATTTATATGGCCCAAACTGGGAATAACTCAAATATTTATCAACAATAGAACACATTTTTGTGTAATCACACAATGGAATACTATGCAGCAATAAAAAAGAATGCACCGCTGACCACACAGCAACAAGCATAAATCTCAAGAGCGTTATGGTAAGTGAAATGAGCGTGACAAAAATGTCCCATGATTCCATTTATAAGAAAGTCTAAGACAGGGAAAGTATAGTGATAAAAGATCAGTGGTTGGTCACCTTGGATGGCCAGGGTGTCAGGAGAAAAGAGGCTGACAATAAAGGAATGTGGGCAACTTTTGGGGAGTTACAATGTTCAACATCTTGATCATCATGGTGGTTATATGATCACATATTTGCCAAAACTAATAACGCTGAAGGCTTAAAATGGGTAAATTGTATTGAATGTAAATAACACCCCAATTAACCTGGGGGAAAAGGTGATTAAGTCAAGCAAGTTTGGGCCTCCAACTTGTCCTCACTTTCCCTGGTTTAGGACCAGGTACCCTTTGTGTTGTTACATGCTCCCTCCCTCCCTCCCCTGGCAGTGTGCCAAGACTGCCAATTTTTCTCTTGTGCTATAGTGATTAATGTTTAGGTCCTACTTATGAGTGAGAACATGCATACCACATTTATAAGTTTAGTTTTGAATTCATAATTCAGGGAGACAGAACCCAGCCTCTGGCATTTCTGGAACTGGTCTGCTTGCCCCTTAGGTTTCACAGTCCAAATTTTTTTTATCAGTTTAGGGTTTCTGATCCCTATATATTGACTACATGGCTGACAGCCAGAACTCAAGTTACAGCTGCATTTTGTTAACAGTAACATTTATGTTTCTCATTTCCTGGCGCTAGCTACCAAAAGGTAGCTCACAGTGTTATCAGTAACACCAAACCAAAGAGTTGAATAAGCTTGCTATAGAGTAAGGGAGGTAACAGAGCCTATTACAAAGTAAAACATTATTCACTACAGCATATTGTTAATTAGTAGTTACAACACACAAAAAGTTATCCAAGTTGCAAGGCTTATGGTTACATGGGTGCTATATTTTTGAATCTATGACCACTGATAAAAGGGAATGAATAGGTATTCATTTCTCTCAGCTGAGGGGGGGATGCAGTTTGGAGGGATTCAGGGGTTCTTTGAAGTGACTTAGCAGAGAATGTATAGAGAATAAAGGAGTACACTTTCTTTTGCTAATTCTCAGGAATGTAGGTACATGCAGGCCCACTAAACCTTATGCCTTTCTTTAAGGGTTGTGGCATATGGATAGACAATAGTGGGTTTCCTTTTCACTTTGAGAAAGGTTTTCTTGCACAGAAAAATTTGGAGACTGCTAGAGTAAATAGAGTTTTAAAGGGTTTCTTCATTGCTGGATTCTGCAGTCCTTATTTTGCTGATGTGCATGATAAAACTGCTAAAGGAAGATGAGATAAGGAGCATTTTCCAAACTTCTCTGAGTGTGTAATCTCTTTCTCACAGCATATTTCCACAGAACATAGTCCAGAAAAAGTAGTGCCCTGGAGACAAGTAGGTTACCTACATCTGCCTACCTGTAATTAGTGTCGGCGAGGATTCCGGAAGTCAGAAATGTCCTGCTTCTATCAAGATGAAACAAGTTACCACAAAATTCATGGAGAATAGACTTTTCTAGAGAAAAGAATTCACATGACAAATCACTTCAAGAGGTGTCCTTCTGATGAAAACATTTTTTCTCCCTCCAAGAACAAAATCTCCACGTAGAGTCTCTGAATCTATGCAAATAGGTTTGGGGGGGATGTGGGAGTGATATTATCGAATGAGTATATACTGCATTGTTCACTGAAGTCCTCTAGTGCTTTAACCAGTTACTTTCATTGTTAATATGTTCCACATTTTATAATAATTCTTCCCTGCATAAGAGTTATCTATACAACTTGACTTTATGAATATTAAAAAGTTCCCTGCCACCAAATATCTCTCATGACCTGACACTGTGCCAAAAATGCCTACCGTCAAACTCACTCTTTTTGGGTTAAGTTATTATTTCCAGAAGCCTTTTGGGAGAAGGCACACACTGTTGGTGCCCTTTATTGTGGAATAACTCACCGGATTAGTCTACGTAGTAGGCAGGGTCCAAGGTCCTTAAAAGAAGAGAATGAGAACGGTTGGCTAGGTAGCCTGCGAGCCCTGACACCCTTGGCACAGCAGCAGGGCTTCCAGCACTTAAGGGAGGAGTTGGGAAGAGCATCGGCTCCAGGATTCTTGCTTAGGTCCCAGGCTCAGGTTCCCCCTGCTCCATTCTGTCCCCAAGTCATCCGGTGACAGAGGTCACTTCTTTATATATCGCTTTCTGCAAGACATATATTCTTGGCACATCATTTTGCACTTTAGTTCACGGAAGACTCGAAGGTTATGGGAGGTGGTATCATCTTCTGGCTCCACCCTGTCTCCTCTTCCATCACCCGCTGAGTCTCTAGAGAAAAGTTTCCTTCTACACATTTGGCCCTGAATGTCTCATCTTCTACCCTAAGTACTTTTCCAGAGATTTTCCTCCAAGCAAATGCAGTTTCTTTCCTAAAAGGGTTTCTGGAGTCAGCTATTAAAAATGTTAACATTTTCCCACCTTATCAGTTAGGATTAGCCAGAAGAGAAAAGTAAATTCAATATTTAAAGTAGGAAAAGACTCGCTATAGAGAATTGTAGGATTGCAAAGCTGAGAAAGCAGAGAGGTTATTTCCAGGAAATCTGGAAGCGCAGAGATGGCTGGAAATATCACTTCCTGTAGCATCAAAGTGGGAGACTCCTGGGAGGACACTCAGAGATGCTGGTGGTGCCGTTGATCTCATTACAGCACCAATGAGGTGACACTGAGACCTCACTGTTGTTTATCTGGCAATTTCCAAGCAACTGAGGATAATGGTTTTCTCTTTTTATACTGCCTGCCTCAGATTCTGCATAAGTGCCTCACTGGAGGTGTCAAGTTGCAATTCGACTGGTAAGTGGGGTCTGTCATTTCCAGTGCAGGGAAGGAGAGCGCTAAGGACCTGTAAACAATGTCCAGCACACTCCCTTGTTTATATGTGATATAGGACATGAGGGAAAGGGAGGGACTGCAGGCAGGCAGGGTGGTATGACCAAAGGAAAATGTGAGGCATACTGAGTGCCTAGGGCCAAGGCCAGGTCCTAGAAACTGAGGGTGCCTATGTCACGAGAGGGGGCTGCTGGATAGTCAGGTGGTGACTGGGTCAGGGGGTCCTTGAATCCCATAGTAAGGGACCAGTGGAGACATTGCATGAAGAAGCCACGAGATTAGGAAAGAATATTGGGAAGATGAATCTGGTGAGGGCTGTGGGAAAACCAGAGGGCTGGAAACTGAGACAAGGATGTGTTGGTCTCGCTGACCCTGCTCCCTTCTCCAGGATCTGGATCCTAGATTTGGATCATTCCTGTCACAGTCACTGAGAGGGTGATAACTTGAAGGAAACAACATCATTCCAGCAGGAGCGGTCAGGACAGCTGTAAAGCCCTATGCTTTGATATCTGTGGACTTGCCACCAATTTAACAGGGTCTTGAGCAAGGTTACAAGAAAACAGCCTCCCCACCCCATGAATTGCTGATGCACAATATCTATTATTGTGGTTGCCAAAATAAATCTGCTTTTATAGGCTGTTTGCTTTAGAAGGTGAAAGCACTTGGAAATTACATTGGGTCTATTTTTCTGTCAACTTTTAAACAGTGATACGTGAGTGTTCTTGGCGATTGGTGCTTTCCTCATGGGGGTCCTAGGTTCTAACTAAATTGATAAGCCTTTCAGTCATTAAGTCTATCACAAAAAGTCCAGAAGGTGGTGTTGGGGCCTCTGGGGACAATGTGGGAGGAATTAAAGTATGGTAGGTTTAGATTTCCCACTGAGAAGGCTTGGCTTATTTCTGATGCAGGGGTGAGGCATGGAAGGGTTTAGAGCAGAGAGAGAGCACCGTGGTCACTGTTGGAGTCAGCAATGAATCTTAGTAAAGACCCTTAACCACCTAATCTTAACAGCATGAACCCATCACAAAGATCTTGCATGACCTTGTTTAGTCAAATGAACTCAAACAGGGCAGGTATTTGCATGCAAATAGCAGCCATGCCTTCTTCTTTTTTAAAGTTGATGCTGAGGGTGAAATTAGGAGATTTAAATTTTTTCTCAAAATACATACTCTTATGCACATATGTGTATTCAATAGATGACACGTTGACTATACATTGTAGATGATGGATTTTACTTTACAAAATATGGTTGAACATTCCCCCACTGTGACTTGTGGATTTGAAAAGGCTTTGCATGTTGCTCAGATTCAGCAGTTCTATTCATGAGATTGCTACATAACCTTTAATTTGATTAAATAAAAATCCTACCTAGGACTATTAGTTGAATGTTTAAATGTGCGTATTATTGTGCTAGGTCTTGTGAGGCTTTGGAGCTTTAACACACAGTCTGTGGACTTCAGCAACGATAACCATGCATGTTGCTTGACAAGTTTACAAAGTACTTTAACATACATTATTAAAGACTTAAAACAACCTTGCCAAATACGTAGGGGAGGCGTTATTTCTTAATTATTATTATTTTTATTTTTTGTTGAGTTGAAGTCTCACTCTGTCACCCAGACTGGAGTTCAGTGGCCACTCCTGGCCACCGCAGCCTCGACCTGCTGGGCTCTGGTGATCCTTCTGCCTCAGCCTTCTGAGTAGCTGGAACTACAGGAACGCGCTACCACGCCCGGCTAGTTTTTTGATTTATTGTGGAGATGAGGTCTTGCCAAGTTACCCAGGTGGGTCTCGAACCCGCGGGCTCAGGCAATCCACTCACCTCAGCCTCCCAAAGCGCGGGATTACAGGCTGAGCCACCGAGCCCGGCTCTTAATTATTTTTAAGGTGACAAAATTAAAGTTGAGAGAGATTAAGGCTGTGCATGAAGTCATAGTACAGGACTGCCACATCATTAACTGAGGGGACACAGATGAGAGAGAGAGAGCAAGGGCGAGAGTCTACAATAGTATGTATAATAGTTAAGAGATAGACCAACACAGGAGGATTGCTTGAGACACTAGTACAGGGCTGCCACATCGTTAACTTTCAAAAGTGTTTTGTAAAAGCATTGTGATTTATTCTCCCGGCCACCGCAGCCTCAACCTGCTGGGCTCCGGCAATCCTTCCGCCGCAGCCTTTCAAGTAGCCGAAACCACGGGCACACGCTACCACGCCCGGCTAATTTTTGATTTATTGTAGAGATGAGGTCTTCCCAAGTTGCCCGGGTGGGTCTTGAACCCGCAGACTCAGGCAATCCACTCGCCTCGGTCTCCCAAAGTGCTGGGATTACAGGCTGAGCCACCAGCACTGTGATTTTTAAAATATCATTAGAAACATGTATGGAACACTAACTGGTGTAGTGTGGCTCAGGAGGGTAGATTATCAGGCTATTAATTCTTCCAGGTTCTCTTACTTTTTTTATTTTTTTGAGACATGATTTCATTCTGTCACCCAGGCTGGAGTGCAGTGGCATGAACTCAGCTCATTGCAGCCTTGAACACCTGGGCTCAAGAGATCCTGTTGCCTCAGCCTTCCAAGTAGCTGAGACTCCAGGAACACGCCACCACACCCAGATAATTTTTCTATTTTTTGTAGAGATGAGGGTCTCACTTTGTGTCTCAGGCTGGTGTTGAACTCCTTGTCTCAAGCACTCCTCCTGCGTTGGCCTTCCAAAGTGCTGAGATTACAGGTGTGAGCCTCTGTGCCAGGCCTATCTCTTAACTATTATACATACTCTTGTAGACTCCCTCCTTTCCTCCTCCCTTGCTCTCTCTCTCTCTCTCTCTCTCTCATCCGTGTCCCCTCAGTAAACACTTCCTGAACTTTGGTGCCACAAGAACAAACCATGGCATTTGCCTCTCTGGAGCTGTTGGCTCTGCTAAACACCACCCAGCTGTATCTTTATGGTGCCAGGGTCCGTGATTCATCAGCTGTTAATTTTTGTTTTTTTTTTTTGAGTTGGAGTCTCACTCTGTCGCCTTAGACTGTAGTGTGGCCGCTCCCGGCCACCGCAGCCTCGACCTGCTGGGCTCTGGCGATCCTTCCGCCTCAGCCTTCCTAGTAGCTGGAATTACAGGTGCGTGCTACCACGCCCGGCTGATTTTTTGATTTATTGTAGAGATGAGGTCTCGCCTGCCCAGGCGGGTCTCGAACCTGCGGGCTCAGGCAATCCCCTCACCTCAGCCTTCCAAAGGCGTGGGATTACAGGCTGAGCCACCGAGCCCGGCTAATTTTTGTTTTTTAAAGGGTTTGTTTCCCTCCAGATTGCAAATAATTTAGTTCTCCACTATCCTGGGCTTATGTTTCCCTTTTCCAAGTCACGGCCTGCATCTCCTTTGCTTTATCCTTGGGGTCATCCTGATTGCCAGAGATAGTCTGCTCAAGGCTCTGTTCTCATTCGGGAATCCAGTCACTTTGGTGAGCACCTGCTACATGCCAGGTGCTGTTCTAGGAGCTGGATGAAGTTGGCAGAAGTCTCTACTGCCAGGAGCTCACACACCACTGGAAGGAGAGAGATGGTGGACTAATAAGTGAGTAAATTATTTGGAATAAATAATTAAATATATACATAATGATTAGGATTGATAGGGCAAGAAACGCTGTAGGCAAACATAACGCAGGGAAGAGGGCTAAAGAGTGCCTGGGGTAAGTAGTACACAATTTAAAACAGGAAAATAAGGTGGTCAGACAGGGCCTCATGAAGTGGGCAACTGAGTGGGGTTTCCAAACCATGAGGGCAGATGGGAAGGACTGTCTGGGTGGAGGGAAGAACAAGCGCAAAGGTCCCAAGGCAGCGCATTCTGACTGTGGAATGACAAGGAGGTCTGGACAGCTGGAGTGGAGTGAAGGAAGGGTGGAGAATTGGCAACAACATCAGAGACAGGCCAGACCCTGTGGTCTAGAGTCAGCAGACCTAGGTTAAAACATGGACTCTGTCTCTGAATGACTGTGTACTCTGCCACCCATAGCATCAGTTTCCTCATCTGTGAAGTGAGCATCATGATAATAGTATCCACTTGCAGTGTCATTCTTTCCAGCTGGTCATCATTGGAAACTCCTTCTTGATTCTGGGAAATTCTCTTAGGACCTCTCTTAGCAGTCTCGAAAAAGGTAGGCCTTCCCTGTGGTAGCTACAAATTCCAGATGAAAGGATAAAACATGGATTTTTTTTTTTGAGTTGGAGTCTTACTCTGTCACCCAGGCTGGAGTACAGGGGCACGCAGGCTCACGACCACCCCAGTGTCGACCAGCTAGCCTCCAATGATCCTTCTGCCTCAGCCTTCCAAGTAACCAAAACTACAGGTGCGTGCTACCACGCCTGGCTACTTTTTTTCATTTTTATTGTAGAGACGAGGTCTTGCCAAGTTGCCTGGGCTGGTCTTGAACCTGTGGGCTCAGGCAATCTACTTGTCTTGGCCTACCAAAGTGCTGGAATTACAGGCTGAGCCACCGAGCCCAGCCAAAACGTGGATTTAACAAACCCAATGAGCAGCCATTTTAACACTGTGTAAATCTCATGTTTTTCTAGCAGTTCACTTAACTTACCCTCTAATCACTAGCCAAGGTCAGAACCAGTTTCTCAGAGGTAGCGGTTGATGATTGCTTTATGATCTGTCTCCCCAGCTTGTTTTGTATTAATTAGCTTTTCTATTTCAAGTATTTGCTCCACCCACAAGACTAAAGTTAACCTAATCAGTCCTTTGTGACCTTCATGACACAGACCCCACTACCATGGCAGCAGTCACATGACTAACCCATCCCTCTGCCTGCTGTCCATCACCTGATGTTAAAACCTGTGCTTACCTGGCCCTTTGTGATGACGTGGAGCGGACCACACCACCCAATCACCCTAACATCCTTCCCCCAGCACATGCCTGTAGTTCCAGCTACTTGGAAGGCTGAGGCAGAAGGATCGCCTGAGCCCAGCACGTTGAGGCTGCAGTGGCCATGAGAGTGCCACTGCACTCTAGCCTGGGCAGTAGAGTGAGACTCCAACTTAAAAACAAAAACAACAAACAAACAAACAAACAAAACAAAAAACAACCTTACCCCATCAAAGGGAAGGATTAAAAGAACTCAACCAAGAGTGGCCAAGAGCCATTGCTTTACTAGACTCTGGTGTGGCCATGTGCCCTTTGAGCTGTGGCTACTGCTATGTTTCCTAAACTTTGGCCCCCTCTTCTACCTTTCTCTCTCTTTCTCTCACTTGCTTTCTAAATAAACTATATTTTCTAATCTAACTTCTGTGCAATTCTTTGCATCTTTCATATGGCACCAGATCACACACCAGACACCCACACCCCCAGTGGGTCTGACCTAACATTCTGGAGCCCCTACTGGGAGTGTGACCTAACACTAGATATTTGCTTTTTCTCTCTTCCTTGAAGTCAGAGTTCAGAGAAGGGCTCGAGGTTCCATTGACGAGACCCAGCAGCTCTAATGCAGAGAAGAGTACATGCCTGTGTGCATGCCTGCTGAGTGTGTGTCTGTGTGTTTACATATGTGTGTTTGTGTGTGGTGTGCATGTTTGTGTCTGTGTGTGGAGTGTGTACACGCATGTGTGTGAACTGAGAGTTCAGAGGCTCCGAGGCAATTGAAGCCAGATAAAGGTGGTGGCCACAGAGCTGGTGGCAGCTTTAGTATCTGGGGTAGGAAGAGCAGACAGGGTGGGCACTGCATGTGGTGCCTGGCAGGGCCCTCACCAGGCCTGGTTCTCATTGTGGAGGCTAAAGCAGCTCTATCTTGGAAGCGAATCCACCATGTTGACTTCTTAACCCTGGTTCCAGGAAGGCCTCCAAGATATCCAGTTTATCTATTGTTCCTGACGTGAGAGTACATATTTACTGTCAAGCCTGCCCTAAGATCAAATGAACCTTGATGTTATTATCCTTCGATTGTCCTACACATCCCTTCAGAATCACCCTTGGGCCTTGAGGGTAATGGCATAGGGATCCACCATTTTTTCCTGCTACAGCCCAAGATACAGACTTGGCTTCTGTTCATAAGTCCCTATTAAAGTTTCTTTTTGAGAAACTGGATCTGTCAGCTGTGTAGGAACATGAGACCCGATCAGGCCACCTGGGTAAATTGGATAAACAGTTTTGAGGAAGAAAATCTCAGAAAAACATGACAAGAATCGCAAAGGTTGAATATCCTCTGACTGGCCCATAAGTAGCTTACATTCTAAGTCAAACATCAACCAATCAGAACCACCTCATTTGCATGGTAGGAACCCAAATGTATGATGGTAATTCTAAAACTCAAGAAGAGAGGGTCAGACTCCACCAGGAAGAACCTCAGGCCATTGCCTCTTTACAGCAGATACTCTTGCTGTTGGCCTGCCTGCTGTTTCCTTCACAACACATCTTTTCTTTAATAAATCTACCTTTCTGAATTCATAACTGTATTGGTGAGTGCTTTCACCCCTGTGACTCTTACCATATCATATCCAGCCTGCCATGCATAACATCAGACTTTTTCTTCCATCTCTAATTTTCCTTGGACTTTGTGGGTGTTGTTTTGTAGACCTGCCCACTGCAGAACATTTGTGCTATGAATTAGACCTTGCTCCTAATTGGGTACTCATGAACTTGGATCTGCAGCCCTCCTGGACAGTGTTCTAATTGATTAATTTTTCTTCTTACACCATCCAGAGCTTGTTGGTAAAAGGGGTGAAAGTGGGCCAAAGGAGAAGGAATACTAAACTTTCCGTATTCTTAGGGACTTGTTTATAAAGTCATTTAAGGGGAAGGGGAAGGAAAGGATTAAAAAATACAGTCTGTTACTTTGTCAGAAATAATACTAAATTCCCAACCCTCTCTCTGATTCAATCTGCGATTTCTCGTTGAAATATAAATAGCTCCTTTAAAATACACGACTGTGTAGCTCTGTGCCTATGCTCATGCAAGTACTTGTCTTGTGGAATTCCTAATGCCTACAACAACACTTGTACACAGTCTATGTTCGATCAATATTTGGTGAAGGAATGAAAAAAAGACTTATGAAGACAGATTTTCTGAAAGCCAGACCATTCTCCTCTTCTCTAAGTCTTATTAAAATCAGAGAACCAGACATTTTGTTTCAGATTAAGTGGTTAATTGCTTTGTTTATCCCCTCTTCCGTGGGCCAGTCTCTGTGTGAGCTGCTGTCAGACTTCCTTTAGGAACATTGACTTGAATGTACCATGCTGTCTAAGAGGACATTAATGAAAATATAGAAACAATTGGGATGAAG
The DNA here is from genome assembly GCF_000164805.1 of Carlito syrichta. Lineage (NCBI taxonomy): Eukaryota > Metazoa > Chordata > Mammalia > Primates > Tarsiidae > Carlito > Carlito syrichta. The sequence continues at coordinate 221,193 of NW_007255318.1, read as the reverse complement.
ATGGTTGCTGATCCGTGTTTGCTCTCTCTTTGCTTGACTTTTCAGTGCCTATGATGCTCTGTGTAGTGGCTGTTTCTAGGTTGGGGTTTCTTATGAACTGGTAAGAGAACTCCTAGTAAATTTTAGAATATGTGGGTTGAATTTGAGTAAAATTTATTTATTGTAGATTCATTTATAAGTGCTCTGACAACTTTTCTCAATCCTCAAATAATTTTAGCACGTGTCATTCTCCAAAAAATGCAGTTGTGAAAAAAATAGAGATCAGCCAACCAACAACAAGGCATAGATGCTGAAAGTTGGTTGGGCTCACCCTCCCACTGAGGGCCCCCTGTCCTGACCCCAACTTCTGGTGTAAAAGATTCAGGTTGCCACTTCAGTAAAAACATGATGGATAATTCCATGGGTTCATAGGGGCTTTTCTTCGGCCCTATATTGGAAATCAGGGTGTCTGAACAGTGTCCGTCGAACGACTCCTGCCTGGACACCCCCGAGGTGGGCCATTTACTCTGGAGCCTTGGTGCAGCTCAGCTATTATTTAGGAGGGAAACTCTTGATGGTACATTTGTACTGCGTATATCCTCACAACAGCCCCCACCCTCCGTCTCACATGCTAGTCATCGCCCCCTCCATAAAATGCCAACAGCCCTTTGCTAAGATGGCTGTGATTCACTGTATGTCTCAGAACAGCTCCCAGCCTCTCGTTGATTCACCCTGTCATACTTCAAACAAACAACAAGACAGCACTGAAATCACACAGGTGATCCTGCGAGAAATTCAGTCAAAACAGAAATAATTTGAGAAAAGAGAAACTCATTCACCTCATGGTAGTTGTCATTTCCTTCCTGCTGGGAAGGGAGTCTACACAAATGGTCACTTTGGGTGTCCTCATGAAATGGAACACTTTGTGTCTCTAAAACATAGTGGCTCACATTTTCATCACTTACCTGCTTTTCTGCTATGTGGCTTGTAAACAAAATTTTTTTTTTAGTCAAAGTCTCACTCTGTTGTCCAGATGCAGTGGCATGATCACAGCTACCACAGCCTTGCCCTGTTGGGCTCAAGTGAGGTGATCCTTCTGCCTCAGCCTTCCAAGTAGCTGAGACTACAGGTGCATGCCACCATGCCCAGCTAATTTTTTGGTTTATTGTAGAGGTCTTGTCATGTTGCCCAGACTGGTCTCAAACCCCCAGGGCTCAGGCAATCCTCCCTCCTCAGCCTTCCAAAGTGCTGGGATTATGGGCGTGAGCCACTGCGCCCAGCCTAAAGGAATGTTTTCAGTTGAAGAGGCAGTTTTACTTCTAATGAAGTCAAGTAGACTATTATAGAAAACTTACCAGTCTCCCTGCAAGTCTCATTATCCCTCATACCATATACTCTACAGAACCTCGAGGAAAGAAACGCAAGCGGTAAGAATTTATTGAAAGACTTTTAAAGGCTCTAATGGAAGATAATTAAACACTTCTTGGAAAGATATTTGCTGTCCTAGTCTTCAACCAAAGGGCTGAAATGAAAAAGAAGGAATTTCAGGCATTGTAGCAGGCATCTGGGGGAACAGAATTTTTTCCTTCTAAATAACCCATTGCCTCAAACATCACCCCAAGGAGAGAGTTACAGTTTCAGAAGACCACACTGGGGCAGGGGAGCAAAATAGCAATTAAAATCTACTTTACTTTTTTTTTTGAGTCAGAGTCTCACTCTGTCTCCCAGACTGGAGTGCAGTGGCCGCTCCCGGCCACCGCAGCCTCGACCTGCTGGGCTCCAGCGATCCTTCCGCCTCAGCCTTCCAAGTAGCTGGAACTATAGGCACGTGCTACCATGCCCGGCTTATTTTTTGATTTATTGTAGAGATGAGGTCTCACCAAGTTGTCCAGGCGGGTCTCTAGCCGTGGGCTCAGGCAATCCACTCACCTCGGCCTCCCAAAGTGCTGGGATTACAGGCTGAGCCACCGAGCCCGGCCAAAATCTACTTTTCATCTGACTAGCTACCACAAACGTGTGCCCTAGCAGCTGGGTTGAGGTAGAGTGGTTCTATCCCCTGTTGGTTGCAGTAACTACTGCACAAATATCTCCTTTTCCCTCAGTGTCTGGTGTGCTTGGCCATCTTATATCTTGCCACAAGGTAAGAAGTTGAGAGGTTGAGGGTATTTATCCCAGTGCAAAGCTCTTGTGTCAGAGGGGACTGGGGCTCCAGAGACCCCAGACTGGGTGGGTGCCTGCGAGGTATTGTCCAGACATGGACTGTTCCCCCTCATCCCCAACTGGCTTCTGTCTTCCCCTTCCCCTAGGCCAAGGCTGGGCCCTGCAGGATATGTGTATTTCCAGGTATGCTGAAAACAACCTAGGCATCACTCTCAATCAATGCAATTGTAAGTACCCTATAGCAACTCGAATAATTAACTTGCTTCATTATTAAACTGCTTGCTGTACTGTCCTGAGGCAAGGATTCCACTGCTTCCCATGACATTTTTTTTTTTTTGAGTTGGAGTCTCATTCAGTTGCCCAGACTGGAGTGCAGTGGCACGCTCCCGGCCACCGCAGCCTCGACCTGCTGGGCTGCAGCCATACTTCCACCTCAGCCTTCCAAGGAGCCGGAACTACAGGCGCGTGCTACCACGTCTGGCTATTTTTTTTTTTTTTGAGTTGGAGTCTCACTCAGTAGCCCAGTTTTTGATTTATTGTAGAAATGAGGTCTCGCCAAGTTGCCCAGGCGGGTCTCGAACCCACAGGCTCAGGCAATTCACTCACCTCGGCCTCCCAAAGCGCGGGATTACAGGCTGAGCCACTGAGCCCAGCCTCCCATGACTTTTAATAAACCAGTGTCTCTCCCTTCTGGACCTCTGGGTAACTTCTTTGCAATAGGTGAACATTACACACAAGCCCTCTCAGATTTGAGGTTCCTGCGTTACAGTGTCCCTCACAGAGACAGATGGGACGAGTTTGGGCCCTTAGTACAGGGTTTCCAGACAAGGCCACTCCACAGAAAAACTAGCCAAAGTTCAGGTGCCAAGGTGTGAATGCCTCTCATTCTGGAGTCAGAACTCACTCCCTTACCTTTCACTATCCTGTGTGGGGCCCAGCACAGAGGTGGTAGAGATTTCCCAGGACAATCCTTGACCTTGAACTGGGGGTCTTCCACTCACTTCACAGATACATTTCTGCTCAGCAAACTTTCACTGCATGATCATTTTGTGCCACGAACCTGTGTGAGGCTCTGATGATCTAAAGTTGAGTCATGATTCCTGCTTTTGTATTGTCTACACATGAAGATTCAGGGAGGTTCTCAGCCCTGTCTGCACACTAGAGCCATTGGAGGAACTTACAAAAGCTGCTGTCAGGGTCTTATTCCAAATCAGAGAAGTCAGCATCTCAGGGTGGGGCTCAGGGTTAACCAATGGTTAAAAAGTTTGGAAACTAGTGTATGCATTGGCACAAGACATGATGGGTGACCCACCAATGTCTTTCCACATTGCCACAACCCCTAGAGAAAGGCATGGGAAGGGTTCTAGCACTCCTGCATGTACCCATATTCCTGAGAGTTAACAAAAGGTGTGTGTCCCCTTATCGCCTATATACTTCCAGTAAGTAATGTCAAAGAATCCTTAACTTCCCTGCAGACTGTACCCAATTAACTGAGATATGTAAATCCTCATTTACTCCCTTTTCTTAGTAGTTATAGGTCTGAGTAATTGTAAGTAAGGTAATTGTAAGTCTTGTGATTTGTATAACTTTTGCATATAACAACATATAGTAATGTATAATGTCTTACGCTCTGTTAACTCCCTTCACTCTGTGGCAAGTTTGATTAACACCTCTGCTGGGTGTTACTGATAAGAAACTGTGAGACACTTCTGGTAACCAGTGCCAGGAAATGTGGACCACAAATGTCATTATTGACAAAATGCAACTGTAACTTAAATTCTGCGCAATGCTCTGCTAGTCATGTGGTCAATGTATGGGTACCAAAAACTTTGAACGTAAAAAAGCAGACTGTAAAGCCTGAAGGGTAAGCAGAACCATTTTAGAAAGGCTAGAAGCCCAGCTCTGCTCCCTGGATTCAAATTCAGAAATAAACCTCTTTCTACCAGTTCCCCGCCTCTTGCTTTACCGGTATGGAGGGAGTGCAACTGAGGATACTCAGACTGTAACACATAGGCTAGCTTGCTTATTTTCTCTATAGAGCTAGGCTGTGAAGGTTCAGGATGGAAGATTGCTAGGTTTTCAAATGGGAGCCAAAGAGAAGCAGATCTAGAATCAGGGCAGGGAGCAGCACATTCTTCCATTGAAGGTCTAGGTGACTCCTGGACTTGGCCCCTGATGTGCACGTGGGGGAGAAAGTTGCCGTGGAGGAATATGAGGCCTTATTAGGCCAACATCAATAGGGTAAATTGGACAAATTGCCATGTATGGCACACTGGGTATGGCCAGAGTCATGGGGGTAAAAGTATTCACCAAGACAGTTATGAGTGAAAAAGGTAGATTTATTAAAGGGAAGATACACTGTGAAGAGCACGGTGTCATTTCCCCCATGTAGGTTTTTGTCTGCTGTTTTGGAGATCAGTTGGTTGTAGGTACTTAGGTTTATTTCTGTATTCTCTGTTCTGTTTCACTGGCCCATGTGTCTGCTCTTGTACCAGTACCATGTTGTTTACTACAAACTTGTAGTATAAGTATGGTGTCTGTTGCTTAGGATAGAACTTACACAAGAACTTTTCCTTTTGAGTCAGAGTCTCACTCTGTTGCCCAGGATGGAGTGTAGTGGCATGTTCATATTCACTGCAGTATCGACTTTCTGTGCTCAGGCGGTCCTTCCGCCTTAGCCTCCTGAATACCTGGAACCACAGGCATGCACCACTATGCCTGGCTAATTTTTTGATTGATTGTAGAGATGAGGTCTCGCCAAGTTGCCCAGGGTGATTTTGATCCCCTGGGCTCAGGCAATCCTCTCTCCTCCTCTTTCTAAAGTGCTAGGTTTTATAGGCATGAACCACTGTGCCTGGCTACAAGAACATTTTGACATTCTTAGAGGCCAGAGTGATAATGTAGGGGTTGTTCTGCAGGCAGGGACACCATGCATGCATTCTTACTTTTTTTTCCTTCAGTAACAGCAGAGATTTTTATTATCCCTGTGAGCCCACCTGGATGCAGAGACAGGTAATGCCACATCTGGAGCTCACTCAAGACTTACGTGGGTCACTGAGTCCCCTTCTCCCATTGCAACATTTCACAGGTCTTCCTCCATTTTGGGGACCTCTCAAGACTGCCATAGGTCCCATTGCATGACGGGTGCAGGGAGAACATTACTAGGAGAGGTGGGGGAAGCCAGTAGGGTGGCTCCGTTGATGTCACCCACTTCCAGTTGCATGTCCTTCCATCTTCTAAGTTGTTGCCTGTGTTATTCTCAGCATATGCTTCTGAGTCCTGAGGGGCCCCAGCTCAACTATGTCTTAACACCAAGGCATGGTATGGGTCTCTTTCACTTGCAGCATCAGTGGCTCAAATGACTCTCATACACAGTCCAGTCTTAGATACTGATGAAGGGAGAGGAAGGTGGAAAACAATCTAAGGACAGAGCTGGTGCTGTCAGATGGAGCTGGGGTGTTGCTCACTTCAGGATCGCTTCAGAGGCTGCTTCTCTGTCTCATTCTTCCTCATATTCATTCATTCAGCTAACACTTTGAAGACCTACTATATGTCAGGTGCTGTGTAGATGAGGAAATGGAGATCTAGATAAACTGAGACTTGGATAAAGTAATTGGGCTGGGCTTTGGGACTTGGCTGTTGTGCCGGGTGTGTGCCACTTGTTTCTCCAGACCCACTCTCCAGGGATTCATTCTTACACTTGTTCTGTGTCTCTGAAGGCTGGCCTCTTTGGATGCTACCAGTTTTCCCTGTCCTGTGGCTCCCCGTTGTATTCTGCTGATGGGAGGCGCTATGAGGTGGATGGGTGGGAGAAGCCATCAAACTGAGGCATCTTTGCTGGGTTGTAATGTGTCTGTGTTTGCTTTTCTACCTTTTACTCCACCTTTCTTTGCAGTCACAGCTTGCACTAGGTTCAGATACTTACTCTCCCCCTTTCCACCTCAGGCTAAGGAATGTCAGTGGCCTCCTCACAACCATCTGGTCCTGTGTTGACTCATCTTTTTCTGTTAACTTCCCTTAAACTGGCCAGCAATGTTAGGAACACCGTGTTGCTAAATTTTCTTTATTTGCTTATTATGGAATGTCAGCATTCTGTCTGGTATGATAACGGTGCTCAGGGTCTCCCCAGAAAGTATAAGATCACAACAGAACTCTGGGATTGTGTAGAGTAGGTTCGCTGATTACTAATCCCAAACAAAGACTCCCACTTCAAGGAGGAGAGCAAAGATTGTTAACATGCCAACCACAAAGAGCGGAAGTCCAAATGTTTCCACCCAAACGCACAGCATCCTAGCTACAGTTTCACAAACTTCCTGAGTGCGTGTGACACTCACACTCAATGAGTTATACAAAATGAGTTTATGGCTCTCAGGTAGGCAGCCAGGGACGGAAGAAGAATTGGATCCAGTGTGAGCTGGCCCCCCAAGGCTCAAGAAAGCTATTGGAGTGGATGGAGTGTCAACTGTGTGTGCCCTACTCACACCACAGTTGAGGTATTCTGAGAAGCAGCCCGCCCTGGTTTATACACTGCAGGGGCAACATGACCCACTGGGTAAAGCTTTCAAGGGCATCCTGCTTCCAGGGGAGGCAGGCACAAAGCCAGGGCAGTCCAGGCAGTCCCTGCCTAACTAAAATACTACATTCTTTGGGAGAGACAGGAATAAAGGCAGTTCCTTTCTATCTCAGGATGTTGTATTCCCAGTACACTCTGCAGTTATTCTGAGAGCTGCATGCAAGAAAAAGGGGTTGGTCAACAGCCACTCAGAGAACTATCTTTCAGGACCTTGGGGCTGTGTGCTCACATCTTGGATGAATGCACAGATCATTTTCTTGTGGTGAGAAAATGGCTTTAAATAGAAGATGAGACCTCAGCTGATCCCATGAGAAGGGTATACCAGAACTCAACAGGGACATTGTGTTCCAGGGTTTTATAATATTTTTAGTGAGGGATATGGGAAACAGGACAGAAATCAAGGGAGGGCTATAAAAGATCTTGTTTAATTTATTCTCAATGTGTCAGGTTTTAGCAGTTTCATAGGGTAACTCGGTCAAGGGGAAGGACTGCAGCACTTTGGGTCAGAAAAAGATTCCTGACCCAAATGATTCCTTTTCTTCATTAATTTACTCTGCGACCTTAGGAAATTTCCCCCATTCTAGCACTTTAAATGATACATGGTTCTATATGAATGCAAGTTATTTTTATTTTTATATATATTTTTAAATCTCTCTCTTTACTCCTGCTTTACTTAGAAAGTGACCCTTTCTCGTTATTTCCTTAGACATATTTCAAAAGCTTTTTATGACTTATTATTATTGGAAATAATGCTATTACAGAATGAGAAACTACTGGAAATGCTGTTAGCTTTCTCTGTGGAGATGCTCTGGTAGTGATGGCTCTTAAGAGTGAGAAGTCAGCAAGGCTGTGAGCTCCTGTCCCAGTCAAATTACTCACCAGCACTAAGAGACTGTCCTCATCGGCCTCATCAATACTAAGAGACGGTCCTCATCAGTCCTCATTACCAGCATTAAGAGACTGTCCTCATCAAACAGAAATGCCTCAGGGAAGAGGTTGTGTCCTGATTGACTGTATGGAGTCTTTTTTTTTTTTAGTTTTAGTTTCAGCAGTGCATGTTTGTTACATGGACATATTGTGCACTAGTGGGGATTGGGTCTCAGGTGGCCCATTCCCCAAACATTACGCTCCATAGGTAGTTTTTGAATCCCAACCACCCCCTCCTTCCACCTCAGCATTCCAAGTAACCGGAACTATGGGCGTGCTACCATGTCTGGGTAATTTTTGATTTATTGTAGAGTCAAGGTCTTGCCAAGTTGCCCAGGTGAGTCTCAAACCCTCCTGGCTCGGTGGCTCAGCCCGTAATCCTAGCACTTTGGGAGGCTGAGGTGAGTGGATTGCCTTTCTTTTTTAAAGCAGGATTTATTGACAGGTCAGAAAAGCTCCCAGAGCAGGAGGGGCTAGAGGGGGTTGCCCTCTAACTTCCTTTTATTGCTTGTGTGGTTGGAGAGGAAATCAGCAAGCTTCCATGAGACCTCCCACATGCGGCCTCATTCTCACTCCACCTCTTTATATACATCCCCCCTCCTTCTTCTCACCGCCCCTCAATAGTCTAAGCCCATGTGCATATCTCTGCCTTTGCTGCATCAGAATTGTCTTTTCATCATTCCATCTCCTCTTGCCCAATTTTACCTCAATTCCATAGCACAACTCAAGCTTCCCTATGAATTCATCCTGGACTTCTTTGTCTCTCCATTTTTGGCTTTCTCTTCTCTGTGCTTTGAGATCAGTCCCAGGACCATCATTTAATAGACCATCTGAAGTTTCCTATGTCTTTCTGCTCCCTGGAGGCAGGGACACATTCTGATTTTTCTTTTCTATCTCTAAAATGCTGAACCCAGAGTTACGCGCATTTAAGTGCTCAATGACATTTTACCAGTGGAGATGGGAAGGAGCAAGGCATTTCAAGGCCACAGTATGACCCTACTTCTCTATTAGGATAAAGACTCTGCATTTTTAAAGGAAATCAAGTCAGACTGTGGCAGACATCGAGTGTTAGGATGAGGAAGTTGTCCCTGGTGTCCGTTCATCCTCAAAATGCAAACATGGCTACTAATCCAAATTAGCTTCCATGGAGACAATGATATCTGATGATGGGAAGTGGCGTGGAGGAAATGACAGTGGGTAGGAAAGGTTTGAGGTGGAAGGATGCTATTTGGATTCAACTCGTAGACATTGAGTTCCTACGTTGCCCCAGAAACTTGTCTGAGTGTTTCACATTATCTAGTTTAATTTACACAAAACCTCCATGAGGTACACAGTCCAGTCCTGGCGATAAGAGGATTGATGCTCAAGATGTTAAGTGACTGGTCAAGGTCAGATGGTTATTAAGAGGCAGAGCTTGGACAGGAAGGCAGGTATTCTGTCAACAGAGCAGCATTTTCTTCATGTCCTTTGGCTTTCCTTTTTTATTAGCCACTTCAACTATACTCCGAGTTGTGAGCTTTACAACCAGTGACTAGTTGACAAAACAGTACACTATACCGTACTCTGGCATAGCATGGTTTAAGACCTGTTTAGTTTAGCCTGTGCAGTTTCCTTTGAGGCTGAGCGTAGTTAATTTCTACACATCTTCCAGATTTCAGTTCTTACAGGCCTTGTACCTGTTTTTTTATCACATTTATTATAATGGTAATCTTTTTTTTTTGAGATGGAGGTCTCACTCTATCACCTAGGATAGAGTGCATTGATGCAATCAGGGCTTGCTGCAGCCTTGATCACCTGGACTCAAATGATCTTTCTGCCTCAGCCTCCTGAGTAGTTAGGACTACAGGTATATGCCAGGCTAATTAAAAATTTTTTTTTTATTTTTTGTAGAGACGGAGTCTATGTTGCCCAGGCTGGTTATGGACTCCTGACCTCAAGCAATCCTCTTGCTTTGGCCTCCCAAAGTGCTAGGATGAGCCACTGTGCCCAACCCACCATTGTAATCTTATATTTATTTGTATGATTATAGGATATGGTTATTTCCCCACTGTATACACATACACACACACAATTGTAAACTCCACGAGAACAGACAGCTGTGTCTTCTTTTGTTACCCTCTATTTCCATTATTTATGGTAGTTCTTGATACATAGTAGGCACACAATTATTTGTTGGGGAACTAAAGTATGAATGAACAAATGCTTGAATGATGAATAAATGAATGGCTTGTGTATGTGACATATTTGGCTTAAATATTCAAATTCCTCATAATGGATCTGAATAAATGTTTCAAGAAAGCCCATGTTTAGCTGGGCATGGTGGCTCAAGTCTGTAATCCCAGCACTTTGGGAGGCTGAGGCAAGAGGATTGTTTGAGTCCAGGGATTCAAGACCAGCCTGGGCAACTTGGTGAGACCTTGTCTCTACAATCAATCAGAAAATTACCTGGGTGTGATGGTACGCGCCTGTAGTTCCAGCTACTTGGAAAGCTGAGGCTGAAGGATCACCTGAGCCCAGCAGGTCTAGGTTGTGGTGCCATTGTACTCCAGCCTGGCTGACAGAGTGAGACTCCAAGTTAAAAAAAAAAAAAAAAAGCTGAAGTTTGCATCCAGCTCTTACCATCTCTTATGTTCTGACCTTGTCTCTGAAAACTCCCTGACTCTCTGTCTTCTCCCTTCAAAGTCTGCCTTTGGACCGTTCTTATTTTATATGAGGATGGACCTGATGAGCTCCACGCTAAGATGGAAATGACTGTCAGTGGCCTTTGGTTCTACCCCACCGGTAGGGTCTTGTGTTTAACTGAAAGCAATCCCCCAAACAAAGCATGAAGTTCTAAAGGTGATACTTCAAATAGGGTGTCTGGGTTTAGAAATACATTCCTCATATTTTGCAGGTAACACCAAAACTTAGGTCTACAACTTTTACAAATGTGCACATCCATGAAACCCACATTCCTATTAGGATGTCAATACTTATTCTTTGCAAGTTCCCTTGTGGCAATTCACAATCAATCCTGATCTCCCACAACTAGAGAGCTATTCTCATTGAGAAAGAAGTTCAAGGTAAACAAGAGATAACTTTTTTTTTTTTTTGAGTTGGAGTCTCACTCTGTCGCCCAGACTGGAGTGCAGTGGCTGCTCCTGGCCACTGCAGCCTCGCCCTGCTGGGGCTCCGGCGATTCTTCCGCCTCAGCCTTCCAAGTAGCTGGAATTACAGGTGCGTGCTACCATGCCTGGCTAAGTTTTTGATTTATTGTAGAGATGAGGTCGCACCAAGTTGCCCAGGTGGGTTTTGAACTTGCGGGCTCAGGCAATCCACTCACCTCAGCCTCCCCAGGCGCGGGATTACAGGCTGAGCCATCGAGCCCGGCTTAAAAAAAAGAGATAACTTTTTAACCTTATATTATTTGTATCTGCTGTAGAACTTCTTGCAAACAGAATCAGATTGTTCACTCTTTTGTGTCTGACTTCCTTTGCTCGGTGTAATGTTTGAGAGAGTCTTAAATTTGTTGCATGTATACTTTTATTACCAGATATATTCCTTCTTATGGATACACTACAGTTTGTTTATCCATTTTCCAGTTGAGGGACATTTGAGTTATTTATTTTTATGTCTTTTACTATGTCCTTTATATCTTGTTTTGTGAAGTTCTTGTGACAGGTAGGTTTTTTATTTGTCTTTATAATGATGACTGCATATAAGAACCTTAGTCTTTGAGTTGTTTTTTGCCTCCTTGAAAAGCCATAATGAAATGATCGTATTTCTTCTTTCCCTTCCATTAACCCCCACCAAATTGGAGCGAATGTTATTTTTCTTAGTGTTATCTTGGCTTCTTTTGTTACTTAATCATTTAGCTTTAAATTATGTTCTTTGAATCACAGCTATTACAACTGAGGAACCAGTATACCTTTTCTAGCGCCTTCCTTCCTTTATCTTCTTCTTTCTTTTGCTTCCTGTTTGTGGCATCATTTCTACCTTGTTGGGCCCATAACCTTTATATTCTGCTCTGTCACTAATCCCTATATTTGTTTTAGACTTTATTCTACTAGTAAATGTAGCCAAGGCTTTTGTCAGTCTGTTTGGTTTAATTTCCCTAACCAATCTTAAGGTTAGTTGAAATTCATACTCCAATAGTTTTCTCAAAGAAGACTGATGAAAGCAATATTATTTGAATTCTTTTCTGCTAAAAACTTTTGCCTGTCATCTAGAAATGAAGGTTCATTTGGCTGGATTGAAAATACTTGACTTATACTCTTTACTTGAAGATATTGTATGTATTACTGCACTGTCTTATGGTTTTGAAATTTGCTGAGGCATGCCTTATTTCATCCCCTTATAAGTGACTTTATCTTTTTTGTCTGGCTACATAAAGGATTCTCTTTTTTTTGGTAAACTTTGAAGTTCAATACTTTAAAAGCATATGTTGTCAGGTCAACAATTCTGGGTTAATTTTCTCTGGTACATTGGATTTCTTTTAAATGAGTACCTACAAATATTTAGTTTATGAAGGAGGTCTTCAATTATAAATTTAATTTGTTCCATTATTTTGATTTTCCTGTGGGTGTTTCTAAGTCTTTTGGTTTTCCTTTTTTTTAAAAAAAAAAATTAATTATGCATGCATTGACTTGCTTTTGCTTGTTTTCTACATATATCATATTCTTTTGAGCCTTTGCTTTCATTCTGTTTGCTTATATAATGCTTGTTCCTGTATCCCTTAGTGGTTATACGAGTATCTGTGCCTGCGGTTTGCCCCATGCTCGTTTTAATTTCATCTTAATTTCTGTGATGGCTTTATAGCTTTCTCCAACTCATTTCCTGAGCTTGTTCACTGATACTTCATCTTTTTCTTTTTCCTCCCCCTCTTTCTCTCTTTGATTTTTTTCCATAATAGTGGCAATTCTTATGATTAAAAAAAAAATGCATGTGAAGTACCAGGTCACTATTTTTAACTGTTTCATGGCATCATTTTTCCTGGTGAGTGCTATTTTTGTGTAATATACACTTGGTTGCTCATTTCCTTCCCTTTTCTTACAGTATCTTAGTTTAAATTATTGTGTATTACTTATTATTAAATGAGTTAGACTTGCTTAAAAACATGAGGGGTCTTCCAGACACTTCTCTGCTCCTACAGAGGCAAATTGTTGTCTGAAAATTGGACTCATCTACCTAACAAGCTTTAACCTCAGTAGTAGGCAATCAATGTATAGTTGAGGATTGAATAAATTCTTGGGAAGTATCTGATTAATACATTCATATTCAGTAATAAACAACTCTGCACTGATTTTCTGGAGCTGAATTTGAGACTTTTTTGGGGGTGAGGATGATTAAACCTCAGGAAATAAGTAATACATTGAGAACATTATTTGTAATACAAATGAAGTTATTTCATATGCAAAAATAACTTAAAATGTTTTAAAAAGAGACACATCTAAAATATTTTCCTTCTCTGTTTTCAACGTTTCAAATTGGAAATACAAAATTTAGGATAAAAATAATAAAAACCAGCCTTGACTAGTTAATAGAGAGAAACAGAAAGGATGGAGGAGCTAGGAGGGAAAATAAAAGAGAAAAAGGCGGAAGAGACATAGAGAGAAAAATAAACTCTGACAGAAAAGAAAGAGGCGCAGATTCATTGGGTGAACGTGTGTGGGGTTATGGAGGCTGTGAGAATCTGGGGGGCTGGAGAGTGTTACAGTCGTTAACAATGTGAGGGTGCGCGAAGGCACCTCACTGGAGGGCATATTTCTAAGGAGCATTTTGCAGGACATCCATGGTGTTTTATTTCTCGATGGTGCCAAATGCAGAACTGAGTGTGTCTGAGGTGTCCCGCAGAACTGACATTAATCTAGGCAGCTGAAGTCAGGGCCAAGCCAAGGGCGAGTGGCTCATCTACTATCATAAAAACGTGGAAAGTGCCCTGCCTGAGAGCCTGGAGAAGAAGCGGCTTGTAGACAAATCGTTGCAATAAAAGCCGAGTGACCTTGGACAAATTACTTCTCCTGTCTGGGCCTCTATCCCTCATCCGTGGGACGAAGGGGGTGGACTCCATGGCCTCCTCTTTCCCACTCAGTTCTAACAATTTCGTTATTAACATCATCTTTGGAGAGAGGGATGGATTGTGTGTCTTCTGGCAGCCAGTCTGATGCTGAGCTGTTACTGGCTGGAGCACGTCTTTCCAGAGTGGCTGTCCTGTGGGGCCACCAGCTTTGTCCAGCTGCCAGGCTGAGTAGGGCGGTGGTACCAGGGAAGAAGACAGGAAGGAGCAGGTTCCTGCTGCTCAGGGCTCTGAGGCAACATAGTGATGGAAGACTCTTTCTGCTGCCCGCTCCTTTGGGCAGATCTCTTGGCTTCAGGGACTTCAGGGACTTTGGCTTGAGTACAGGAATGAGATTCTCAATAATTGCAAAAAAGGATGAAAATGTTGTAGTACACATCGCAGCCCAAATGCTCTTCTGAAACACATTTTGATACTCCTCAGTGTCTACAGATTCATGTCTCTTGGCATGAAGTCTGTATTTTGGGCCTCTTAAGGACAGACACTGTGTCTCACTCATCTCCATGTTCTCGGAGCTTAGAGTGGGACTTCGGAGGAACATGAACCAGAGCCCTGATGGGGGGGGTGGGGCCCCACTGTGTCTTTCGCCTCATCTTTAGGTTTGCCTCTGTGCCTCCAACCAAGGACCGAATGGAGGGAGGGAGGATGGGATGCTCTGAGTGCGTAGACTCTCATTCTGCAGACTCAGGTTTTCCTCTGGGTCATCAGGGGGCTAAATTGAAATAAATAAAGTGGTTCACTCCTGAAGAGTTCCTGTGATGGAAGGTGGGATGGCCAGATGCTGAGGGTTGCAGGGATTCCTGCTTTTCAGGAGCCTGTCTTCTATATTCCCCTCTCCTCAACGGAATGACCAAATGCCGCTTCCAAGATTATGTTATGGAAGACTGGCGCTGTTGTCTCGCTGGCCGACTCTCTTAACTCTCTCCTTGTTGACTTCAACAGAGCACACAGCTAGACGGATTGACCCATGAAACAGGGAACTAAGGGCACTCCCCAGCCAACAACAAGCAAGGAGCTGAAACCCCTGTCCTAACTCATAAGGAAAACTCAATTCTGTCATCAGCTCTATGAGCTCGGAGGTGCAGCCACATAGGAGACCCCAGCCATGGCTGATGCCTTGATGGTCACCTAGTGAGAGACCCTGGGCAGCAGCAGAACCAAATGAGTCGTGCCTGGATTCCCAACTGACAGAAACTGTGACATAAAAATGTGCTTTGTTTTGAGCTACTAATTTTGTGCTAATTTGTTATGCAGCAAAGGGTAACTAGTAAATAAGGTATCCAGAGTTATTTAAGACTGCCAGGTCTGCACAAAACTCTGACACCAGTCACGCTTTTGAGAGTGCCAGGAGCCACGCTCACTTCAGCTAGCTATGAATTTGGGGTTCCCATGACCACTTTCAGGTTCTCTAGAATGACTCACAGAACTCAGGAAAGTGCTATATTTATAATCACAGTTTTTTTTACTACAGCAAAAGCGTACAAACCAAATCCAGCCAAAGGAAGAGATGCATAGGATAAAGTTTGCAGGGTGGAGGTTGGGGGTTCCCATTACCCTCCTGGCATTGATGTGTGATAACATACAGATTATTGGCACTAGGGGGCTAGTCCAGAGATTTTACTGAGACTTCATTGCCTTGGCATGATTAATTGAATCATTTATTATGTGGTTAAACTCAACATCTACTCTCTCTTCACTTGCCAGAGTTTGGGCTGATGTCACGCATCTCAAAGCTCCAACTCTCTGATCACATGGTTGTTCTTTCTAGCTGGATCCACCCTGAGCCAACTTGTTAGCATAAACTGTCAGATGTGGTCCAAGGGTCCCACTGTGACTAACAGACACCCCCATAACTCAGGAGATTCTAAGGGTTCAGAGGCTTCCTCCCAGGACGTGGGACCTCTCTTTGGGTAAAATTTATTCTTCACTACACAGAAGGCATACTCTCTGGGGGATGGGAAATAGCAATGATTATTCAGGAAAGCAGAGGACGGGTTCCTGCCCTGACAATGGGAACCTGGATACCAGGTTGAGTACAACTGTGGTTGAAGTTGTCACTGTGTGAGACTGACTGAGAATTTTAAATTAGAAAGATTTTTCAGGAAAAATAGCCTAAAACTTGAAAGAAAAAAAAAGTCAAAAACGTAGTTTTACAATTTTCAAGTATCATACCCAAGAATATTCTAATCAGCTCACCTAAAGGTCATCTGACTCTCCTGGGAAATGTAATTGTGTTTGACAAACAGTTGATTAAGATCCAGATGTTTTACAACTTTGTGAAATTAGAGATTAACTTGTAGAAATCTGAATCATAGCAAAGAAAACTTCAAAGGTTATGGTTATAGGATATCGACCAGTTTTCCAACACATAATTCAGCAATCTCATTTCATTTTCCCCCTAACTTTTGCTCTCTTTCCCCTTTTATTTTCTCCTTCATCCTTCACCTCTCTCCTGTTCCCTTTCCTCCTTGCTTTCTTCTGCTGCCTCCTCGCAACCTTTTCTATCTCTACTTCCTGTAGCTCCTTCCACAACCACAGTGGCCTGAATACTCCATTTCCTCCCTACTGTGCGACAAGTAGGGACTGTGTGTTCCCAATCTCAGAAAACAGGAAGTGCATTTAAGTAGTGGCATTTGATTTCTATCAGTACAGCAAAGAATAAAGCCCAGTTCAAAACTGGCTTGTCAAGTCCTCATGTGTTGTTCCTGGACAGGGAGGGTAATAGATATATGTGTCCTTAACTGTTCCTGCAGATCAAGGCTAAATAAAAGTAGAACAGTGAGCAATAAATTATAGGATAAATGAAAATATACACAGGACCTCTGTGATTTTATCTGAATCTAATGCTAGGTTCTAATCAATATAATGTATTTTTTTGTATTATTCAATGGCCCATTATAATATAATGGGGCAATAAATACTGATAAAAGTGTTCCCAGTGAGCAGTTCCTTTTGGAATAATGACTATTTGATTATAGAATGATTTGGCTTTTAATTTACACCAGCACTTAATGTGTCCCTGTTAACTTAATATTCTCCCAGTGGTAAGTGCGGCCCCAGGCCCAGACAATGATAAATGTGAACAGAAGGGGAACTTCATTATGAAGCAGCTCCTGGGTGGGGCCGCTCTGGGTTCTGTGGCCTGCAGGCTTCTAGATCATTCCATAGTGAGCCTACCTGCTGCTGGGGCTCTGTCTGATCTGGCAGGGCCAGGGGTGAAGAGAAGACAGGTTAGGGGAGTGGAGTGCAGGGTGCCCCTGCTCCACCCCTTGGCTTTCTGGTTCATGGACTCCTGATGGCATAAACTCCTGGTACATTTAGTCATTCTAAAGGCCTGTTGGTGGCAGGCACTATTTAAGGGCAGTAATTGAAAGAAGAAAACAACCACAAAACAAGAATCCTAAAGGACTATGGTGGCTTTGGAAAGGACAGGCATTCTGTGCATGATAAATCTGGGTGCTGGCTAAATAGGAAAGGATGGGCTTTAGTCAGTTATGACCACTGCAAGGGGAAGGTGCTCCACTGTGACCTGAGCCCAACAATGATTTGTGCAAAGGCAACAAGGTGTTCTAAAGGGGAGAGAGGAGGGAGTGAGCTGGCCTCCAGTAGAGGTTGAGTTTGTTAACTGGCCCTTGTCGGAATGAGAAGCAACTTCTCCACAGGAAGTTGCAGTGCCTGTTAGAGCAAGGTGTCCACTGGGCTGGGAAGGAAAGCAAGATTTATTCCCCTGGATGTTTGCGTTTCAAAGAGAAGGTTTCCAGGTCCCTGGGAAAACATTCTGGGTGGTAGAAGATTCACGTTGCAAAGGGAGAGAGAAACGATGTACCATGGCAAGCTTTCTGAAGTAGGTGCGCTAAGCGGGAGGAGATTCAGAAGCCAACTTGTCTATCCCGGGTATTAACTGGAACTAAGAGTAACTCTCCCAGGAGTTCTGAGATTTCTCAGGCAGGCACTTTAGAGGGGGTAGGGGCGTATTAGGGATGTGGCCTTGGGATATTAGAAACCGTGTTTGTTCAAGTCTTTTAGTGTGGGGGTGTGGGTGTGGCTGAAATCATTGTGCTGAGAGTCTGCCATCTGTTTAAATCAAAGAAGTTGAGGTCTAGTTGAAGAGAGGGCTCAGAGGAACCTGACTAGAGTTGGGTCAAGAAAGGAATCTTTGTCAATTCCCATTAGCACAAAGAGGGGATTTGCTTCATTTACAACCCACTCTTCCCTCTCCTTCTCTTCCCCTTCTAGACACCTCCTCCAGCTATAGGGATGGAGCAGGGACTAGACCTCTAGCACTCACTGTTTTTAGCTTTGGACCAGGTCAATCATTCCATTCTCTAGGACAGAAGAGAATGAGAATCATCTAGCTAGAATGTCTGCTTTCCTAAGTACATTGTAGATTAACTTGTCATTAAACATTGCCATCCCCAAATTCAAAATGTCTAAAGCTAGATTCATCATCTTCTCCTAAAACAACCTCTTCCTCTTCTCTTACCCACTTATGTCAATGACTGCCTCCAGTGGTGTGCTGGTAAAAGTTTAACAATAGGCTCTCAAAAAAGTAGCCTGATTTTGTTGTTGCGAATCCTTCCACCAAGGTCAATTCTAAGGGTCTCTCATGTTGTCACTAGATGCGGCATTGGGAGAAGAGGCACACAATTGGCTTTCATGAGCTGACTGCACCTTCATTCAAGTGACTCAGGCTTGAAACCTAACTTTCAACTTTGACCTTCTTTTTAAAAAATATTTTATTTTAAAGATGTGGGGTATGATTCAGGATTAGGTATAAAACTGGACATGGTACAGGTAAAGCTTGGGCCTCCCTTTGATTACCACTTTGCCTGGTTTGAGATCAGGCACTCTTATTAATTTGTTTCACCCCCACCCCCACCCCACTGTATCCCACTACTGCTGATCCTTTTCTTATAATATTATGACAAATGTTCAGCGTTCACTTATGAGAGCATATGATACTCTGTTCTTTGTTTCTGTGACAGAACACTGAGTATTATAGACTCTAAATCCATCCAAGTTGCTTCAAAGTACATATGTTTGTCCTTCTTTATGGCTGCATAATATTTCATCGTATGTACCACATTTTTGAAGAATCCAGCAACTTTGACTTTATTTCTTTCCCTTTTCTTCTAGCATCCAGCATCAGGAGGAAAGACTGGGTTTCATCTCCTACCCAAGCCCTTTGGATAGTCATGACACACTCATGCAAACGTGTCACTAGGAAGTGAACTATCAGTCTCTTAGGTGTCTGTTTGGGTTGGGGATTCACAGTGTGGCTAATACTACCTCTTAAGGGCATTTTGGAAATCTGTGGGAGCATTCTTGATTGTTGCACCACAGGATCACTATGGACATAAAAAAGATGAAATCCAGGAATGTTCTTTGATGTGCAGGACAGTACTATCCAGGAAAGAGTTGTCCTGGTTTAGTATGACTCTACATTTTCATTCATAAAGTTGAAAAATCTGTTTTTATTTTTTCAATTTTAATTTTTTTGAATTAAGAGAGGCAGATGTATTAAAGGGAAGATACATTGTGAATAATACAATGGGCAGAGCAGCAGAAAGAGAGTACCTGTCAAAAAATTTGTTTTTAATTTCTGAACCTACAGCCTAACTCCAGAGTACTTACGAATGGCTTTAATATATACTGACTCTACTGGTTTTTGTTCTGTTGTCCACCCTTGCCTCCCTCTTTTGTTTTTCTGTATTTGTATGAACACCTTCTGATCTTATTTTTCCCTAATCCAAATTTACTCATTATATATATGTGTTGGACAATGCAGTTTATTATTATTTTTGTGAATAGCTGTGTCCCAAAGTAAAACACTTATCATTTTATTATACATTATTTTCTTTTTGTAAAATAAGACCTTGTATTTATTTTTTAGAATTATACACGTAGCTCATACTCTCTTTGAAAATTTTTTTGATGTTTTTCCCGAGAGGACAGAAGGTAGTCAAATGCCAAGGGAAAGACAAGAAATCATCACCTGTTTCATCTACAAAGGTCACGACTCAGAAGCAAAGCGAGTCTGATTCTAGAAACATAAAGAAACTGCATGTGGTTTGTTCAAAAGAGTATTCTAGATCTGACATAATGACTTTTCTAAGGGATGCAAAGGAAATTTTTCTGCAGGTATTTTTTATATGTCAGAATTAACTTTTTTGTTCCAGTCTGCATCTTTTCAGGCCATTTTACTTTCATTTGAGTGATTTAAATTAAAGCAGTCCAGTTGAAGTGATTTTAAATACATCTAAATCTCGGGACAACTGGGGCATCTCCTCAGGCTGGGCCCTGCCACTGCAGGAAAGCAGGTTCCTGGAGTTCTTGCTGAGCCAGGGTTTAACATTTTAGACACTGCATGGTGGTGAAGTCTACAGGGTCACAGGCAAAGGTCTGAACACCAGGGAAGGAATGTCTCTTGGGAGCCTGAGGTTGTGGATGTTTATTGTCTGGCATGGAAAGGCTTCAGTATCTTAACAAGATGGGGGTCTGTACAACTGCTTATGGGCTGAATAAAACCCTAAGCCCAGCTTGCAACACCACATATAGCACTGAGCACTCCAGAGAGACCCAGGGTTGAGGGATGTGCTGTGTAATTATGGATTCCAGGCACTCTTGTAGGGTCTTGTCTGCAACATCCCTCTCTGGGCACAGGTGGCCCTGACTGCTCCCACATGCATCTGGCTTGGCACTTGTTCTTGTGCCACTGCCCATGACTTCTGGGGACTTAGCTCACTGTCAGGTGTTGATTTATGATTTTATTAAAATGTGATCAAGAGGTGCACTGGGATGATGAATCGCTCTCACCACTGCCATCTAAACTTACTCAGCAGCTGCCAAGCGTATGGAAGAGACATATGGATCACCGCTAAGCAGGACTGGACGCCAGGGCCTCAGCATGGTGGGGAATACTCCTGTCACTGGAGGACGCTTGGGGGCAGACAGGCTTTAAGTGCCTGGCTGGGCTTAGGTTAGCCCTGACTGACAGGCTTTGACCTCTCCGCCTGAGCTTCTGTGAGGGTCAAATTAGATCACATACACAAAGGCGCCAAGTATAATGCTAAATTTTCTTTATGTTCATCTTTTTCTAACACTACACTTTTTAAAACCATGGCAATTCAGAATAGCAAATGGTAGATACTTAAAGACATTTGCTTTCGATGAATAATCAAAGTATTTATTTTTTCAGGTCCAGTTTGGTGTCCTTTTGACCACATCTTCATTTACTCTTTGACAATTGGCTCTGAATTCTAGCCTTGTGGTCTGCATTGCGCCTTTTTGCACAACCAGGGTACCACAATTAGAACTGTGCTAAAAGGTGCAGAGGAGAGACCTGGCAGAGGAAGAAGGAAGACAAACTTATGACAGGAATGAGGAGAAAATGCATGGCCAGCAGGTGCAGATGATGCCTCCACCTGCCTGCTCAACTACACTGAATGTTTCCCTAAGCATATTTAAATGGTGTTTCCCCCTTGTTAGCTGCTCCTCCCCGACATTCCAACTTTCCTCTAGTTTTATTTTATTTTTGAGTCAGGGTCTCACTGTTGTGCAGTGGTAGGATCACAGCTCACTGCAGCCTCAAACTCCTGGGCTGAAATGATCCTCCTGCCTTAGCCTCCTGAGTAGGTGGGACTACAGGAGCTTGCCAGCATGCCCGGCTAATTAAAAATATTTTTTGTAGAGACAAAATCTCATTATCTTTCCCAGACTGATCTCAAATTCCTGGGTGCAAGCAATCCTCCTGTTTCTGTCTCCTAAATGCTGGGATTATGAGGCACCACACTCAGGTTTAATTTGTTTTTTGTGGTGGTAAAATCCAGATAACATAAACTTTGCCATCTTACCCATTTTAAGTGTATAGTTCAGTAGTGTTAAGCACATTCACATGGTGGTGCAGTCATCCTTCTCCAGATCTGTGCCATCCTGCAAAATTGAAACTCTGTATTGCTGAACACTAATTCCCCATTCATCCTCCCTGAGCTCCTGGAAGCCACCATTCTGCTTTCTGCCTAGGAATTTGGCAATTCTAGAGACCGCATATAAACACAATCATGTGGTATTTGTCTTTTGGGGATTGGCTTATTTTGCTTAGCATCAGGTCCTCAAGGCTTGTTTATGTTGTAGCACGAGCCTTAATCTCCTCTTTTAAGTCTGAATCACTATTTCATTGTATGAATAGACCAGATTTTGTTTCTCCATCATCCGTGGGTGGGCACTTGTGTTGCTTCCATCATTTGGCAATGTGATAATGCTGCTGTGGATATGGGTGCATTTCCTCCACTTCTGTTTATTGAAGGGCTCATCTGCCATCTCCAAATCTTTTCAAATATACTACATTTGCCCCATGGATCCAAGATCATCTTGTATGTTTTTTAAATACACACCCTCTGCCCAGATGCCCTACCTGTATTCAGTTTGGGCATCGCCTTTACCTTATCTTCGCTCTTGCTCTGACCTGGTGTGGAATGGTTTTCATCCTTCTCGGTCCTCATTCCTGTCCCTGCTCTGTCCCAGTGTCTACCTGCTTTCTGAAACCCTGGCTTTGCTTCCGTCTCCAGAACTGTCCATGCCCCCTTGGTTCTATCATTTAAATCCAATGTGACTGGTTAGTTTCCTGGCAGTTCCTGGCAGTGACTCTCTCAAAGCCTTGGCTCTTCCTTCCCCTTCTGGGAACCACAGAACTCCAGACAGCAAAGGCTGAGTTCACAGAACAGAGTTCAGTATTGATATTAAATAAAACTTACAATAAAGCTAATCAAACATGGAATTAATTACATGCACTATGGTTATTATGCTACCTGGCAATTAGGCAAGAATGATAAGCAGCTCATAAGTGACTATAATTAGTCTGACTGTGATGCAGCCCACCCAGGCCTCTCTGGAGTCAGTAGGGAGTGCAGTGTGTGTGTGTGTGTATGTTGGAAGGAAAAGAGAGACTAGGAAAGGGTCATTTGAAGAGGCAGTGAATTAAGGGATAAATGAAGAGGAGAGTTGTGCCTGTGGCTTTGACCTCTAATGGCAGGATGGCACAGGAAGTGTTCCTTATGAGACTACAGCTCTGTTTTCTTTCTCCACTTTCCACTTTGCCTCTTCTCTGTTTGTGCCTCCCTAAAGCAATTTCCTGTTCTCTTTCTTTTATTATTCTTGTCCCCTCCTTTGACCTTTTGGAGGAATGGGGTAGGGGCTGTAATTGCGGAAGTGCATGCCAAATGCTAAGATAAAAAGGAAGACTCTTTGCTTAAGAATTGCTCTGTGCAGTTGCCTGAAATTCTCACCACTGATTTACCCGGCCAACTTCTCTGATGGGGTAGATAAGGATATTGGAACTTTGGGTAGATTATGGGACATCCTAAAACAATATTCACAACTTGTAGGCTGAGGAGTTACTGCATGGGATCTGTGCTTGCCTTACTTTGAATACTTGTCTTGCCCATATTTACCCAATTTTTATAACATGCCCAAGGACATATGAGGATGAGTAAACCATAAATTTAATGTATTTATTGAATCCATAGTTCTTTATTGTTATGTATATTTAATCAACGGAGACTAAAACTACAATTACTATCATGTGAAGTGTTTTTGCTGTTAAAAAGGTATTTGTCTTTTTAACCTCGTATCCTATTTTCTTCTTATTGAAAGAAAGGTCCTTTGCTCTTGTCAAACTAAACTTAAAGGTTGCTTACCAACTTCCATAAAGCTTTCTCTAACTTCTCAGCCAGAAACACCATCTCCTCTTTGTACTCATCTAACATTGAATTTCTTGCTTTGAGTACTTAGGGTTTAATTATTTGTGTACTACCTTATCACTCATGGATGTTAAGCACCTCCTCACCTTATCTGGCTTAGTTTTAGATCCACCACAGATATTACACACAAATGATCTCAGTGAAAGTTTCTGAATCATGTTGGATGGGAATGTCAGCAAAATGCTAAAGTGGTGGTCAATTGACTTGAAATGTTATCATGTAAACTTTAAGGTCTATTGGTTAAACCCATTATATTAGTTATAGAATCTTGTTCCAGACATTTTATAATACCCTTATTCTAATACAGGATTAACCATTTTATATGTTCCATCCCCAAGAATTCTGCTCTCTGTTGGTAATAGTGGGTACTGAGAGTTCATCAGAGTAACTGAGTTGACACAGGGAAATGCCATCTTCCTTTTCCAATCTATAGAAATAGTAGATAAATCAAATAGCAGTAACTATGACAACAATAACAAAAAAGTTTTATATAGAGAGCTGAATTTCTTAGGAAAGAGAAATTCTCAGGTTTCAGAAAAAAAGAGGAAACACAAAATTAGAATGTTGCTTGACTATCTGAGGATGGATCTTAACACCTGCAGCTAGGACCATGGTCAGTGTGCATGAGGACTGAAAGACAGCTGACTGCAGAGATCCAGAGGTAACAAAAAGAAGCTCCACATGAATGAAATAACAAAAACCTTTTTTCTATTTACTTGGTGGAGCTCCAGGGAAATCTGACATATGGTGAGGTCGAGGGTGAAAAAGAAACTCTGAACTTCATGTATTTCACTGGTGTAGGGATCTGGATTCATGCTAACTACACAGATAAGGGATTCTACATTGAGAAAGAATGAAAACTGGTCCTAGATGGTTAAAACTCATAACTCTTGGGAGAGAAATACATATGCTCTTCTTAATGAGTGCTTCCATTGCCTAGGTTGCTAAAGGCATCCATAAGTAATAATCAACACTGAATATGGGTTTAAATAGTTAAAAACAAATAAGGAAATGAACCTTTTTAAAGGGAAAACAGCCAGCTAGATGAAGATTTGCTGTCAAGGAACTGGAAGTAACAGAAATTTTATATTACATCTTAAAATGTTAAAAGAAATGAATAAAGCTATAAAGCAAAAACACAATATTATTAAAAAAAGACAAACTTATCTTAAAAGTAACCAGAAAGGGATTTTAGAAACAAAAAACTTAATGTTAAAAATGCTCAATGGAATAGTAGATAGTTAAACTAAATAATGAATAATAGACAACTGAAGAGAAATGCATAAATTATAAAATAGATCCATAATATAGCAAAGATATATAAACTGAAAATATAAAGAGTGGAAAATTCAATGAAAGATGCAATATATATCTAACAGTAGTTCCATAGACATGAATAGAGAGAAAGAAATATTTGAAAAAATAATTTCTGGGCATTATCTAGATTGAAGAAATAGACCTTAAGTTATAGTTTGATGAAGCACACCGAGTCCAGAGCTGATAAATAAGAACAGTCCACATGTAAGTACATCAAAAAGGTAAAATTGTGGAGAATGCATGAAAAGAGAAAGACTGAAAAGCCTTCTATGAAGGAAGAACAATTAGACTGGAAGAAGAATTCTTATCAGCAATAATAGATGCAAAAATAAAATAGAATAGCACTTCTGAAGTGCTGAAAGATAACATTTTTTTAAATGGAAATTTTATACTCAGCTAAACTACCATTCAAGAGTGAGGGCAAAAAAAGATACTTTTAGATATATAAACAATAGTTTGCCTTTTATAAATTCTTGCTAAAAAACAACTAAGGATGTACATCATCAAAATGCAATGATTCATTAGGAAGAAGTGGAGTTTACTCAAGAACAATTTGAGTAAAAATAACATTAAACATGTAAAACATTATTAGGTATTTATTTATTTATTTATTTATTTATTGTTTTTTTTGAGTTGGAGTCTCACTCTTTCACCCTGACTGGAGTGCAGTGGCCGCTCCCGGCCACCACAGCCTCGACCTGCTGGGCTCCGGTGATCCTTCCGCCTCAGCCTTCCAAGTAGCCGGAATTACAGGCATGTGCTACTACGCCTGGCTGATTTTTTGATTTATTGTAGAGATGAGATCTCACTGCCCAGGCAGGTCTCGAACCCGCGGGCTCAGGTAATCTACTCACCTCAGCCTACCAAAGGCACGGGATTATATGCTGAACCACCGAGTCTGGCTTAGGTATTTATTTTTCAAAAAGAACAATTTGGGTCAATATTGAACACAAACCATAGTAGGTATCAAACAGAAGATTAAAGGTAAATTCTAAGGCTTTATATTTTGGAGGAAGTGAAGTATATTGAATGTATACAGAATTGTATTCTTTCTAAACTTCTAAACTAATAGAGGAACAAAAGAAAAATCAATCAATTCAGGGCAGGAAGGAGGAAGATAATATGTATGGTATTAATATGTCAAAATATTCAACACAATAAAAATAAAAAGAGTTAATCCACTTATAAAAACATCCATATGATTAGATTATTAAATGGTAACAAAAACCTAGGTCAACATATATCAAATGGCAGAGTGATACGTATAGTTGATACCATTTATACGAGGGAGCCTTCTCAAAAAAATAATTTATTTATAAAAAATTGTGTATTTATTCTTACTTGTTTAAACTTCAGTCACCTTTGATGTACCCTCTGTTGGATGCAATACACCTATCGAGACACTTTTTCCATTGCTCAAGACAGTTTTTGAACACATCATTTTTGACACCTTTTAGTGCTTCTGCTATTTTTTGTTTCACCTCTTCCACACTGGCAAAACATTTCCCTTTGAAGACTTTTTCATCCAGGAAACAGCAACAACAAGCTTGGAGTGAGAGTGGGTGAATAGGGAGGGTGGGGTACAGGGGTCATGCCATTTTTGCGCAAAAACTGCTGAACACATTGCAATGTGGGCAGGTGCATTGTCATGGGGGAAGAACCAGTCATCTGTCTGCCACAGCTTGAGATGTTTCTTCTGCAAATTGTGATGCAAGCTTCTCACATCTTCTAGATAAGAACTTTGGTTGACGGTTTGATCTGGAGGAACAAATTCCAAGTGTAGTACAAGGGGCTTGCCCTCCAAAAGATAATTCTGGGTTTTTTTGGGTCCTCCTTAGTATACATTTAAAAGGCATACAACAAAATTATTTGTAGTAAAAACATTACAAATGGACTAGAAAGAAACACAAATTCATCATGTTGATTACCTCTGGGAAGGGAGGGAAAATAATAAGATGGGGGAGAGGAAAAGATAATTTTAAATGTATACATAGTATTCTTTTTTACACAAAATAATCTGACTTGCACCTGAAAAAGTTAATTAGCTTAATTCATCTTTGCTAGTTGCCAGTGTGCAACTCTTCCTAGGGTATATTAGATTTTATCCTGCCAAATTACACATCTCCACAGGCCAATTACTTAGGTAAGTTTAATGATGGGCCCTCAGGGATGGCGGCAGCCCAGAGAGGAGGTAGCTTTTGGTAGGAAAGCTTTCAGTGGCATCATGGGGGAAGTGAGACCCCTCAAAACAACTAGTAAAAGAGCCAGTAGTCTCATTCGCAGCCAAGGGTCCAGGGGACAGGCAGCTGCATCATTTTCTACCACTGTATTGACACCAGTGCTGGTTACCCCAAGCTACGGCAGGGAGGTGATGAGGGTTGGCTTCCCCTGGGCATCGACACACATGCATGGCTTCTTGGGAGTCAGGTCAGTCTGAGGGAAAGGATTTGATACTTGCAAAAAAAATGATGTGACAACTCACTCTCATGGCCACTCACAGCACTGAGGGTAGGAGAGCAACTCAGACATGTGTCTGTTCTCTGACACAGCCCAGAGCTGCAGCTCTCAGGACTTACATGAGTCTGCAGCTGTTTCTCATAGTGCTGAATTGGAGTCAGAAGAATAACACCACCTGGTAGATACCCTGTATAAAGCAGTTTCTTCCATTCAGGCTTAGTTGAAACCCTCTTGCTGCAATATCCAGTCTCCAGAAGTGATGGGCAACAGCTTGGCTATCCCATCCTGCTCTTCAAGATATTTTATTTTATTCTTTTGAGTCAGAGTCTCACTCTGTGGCCCAGGCTGGAATACGGTGGCATGCTTGCAGCCACCCAGCATTGACCTGCTGGGCTCAGGCGATCCTTCCGCCTCAGCCTTCCAAGTAGCCGAAACTACAGGCGTATGCTACCATGCCTGGCTAATTTTTGGATATATCGTAGACACGAGGTCTCACTAAATTGCCCAGGCTGGTCTTGAATCCCTGGGCTCAGGCAGTCCTCTCACCTCGGCCTCCCAAAGTGCTGGGATGACAGACTTGGGCCACCATGCCTGGCCTCTTCAAGGTTTAAATCACATTCACACCTGCATTTTTCCTCATTGTCCAACAGTGACTCAGCATGACATTGGGATGGACTGAAGAGTAGACTGGAAGTTGGCAGATGAGGATTCTACGCCAATGACCTCCCCCACGTAATCACCAGCTGTGTGATCCTGAGCAAGTCATTTCCGCCTTGCTGACCTTGCTTTTCTCATCTATGAAATAACCTAAAATTGACTGGCAATATCCTGGCTTTAGACCTGCAGTCTTTGTGGCAGAACTGTTGACTGATTTCTCAGTTCCATTCCAAAAATGAGTGGAAAGTGAGGAGAAAGGGTCATGATAAACAATGATTGTAGCCGGGCTCGGTGGCTTAGCCTGTAATCTTGCGCCTTTGGGAGACTGAGGTGAGTGGATTGCCTGAGCCTGCGGGTTCGAGACCCACCTGGGCAACTTGGTGAGACCTCATCTCTACAATAAATCAAAAATTAGCCGGGCGTGGCAGCGCGTGCCTGTAGTTCCAGCTACTTGGAAGGCTGAGGCGGAAGGATCGCCGGAGCCCAGCAGGTCAAGGCTGTGGTGACCGGGAGCGGCCACTGCACTCCAGTCAGGGTGACAGAGTGACACTCCAACTCAAAAAAACAAAACAAAAAAACCAACCCCTCCCCAAACACAATGGTTGTGTTGTAGAATGCCACAGGATGTTGCTAGCTGTGTTTTTTCACATCTGAATCTCCCAATCTGCCACCTCCCCTGCCTATGGATAGTAGGCACATTACATAACCTGCTGCCATGGTTCTAGTGCTTTACAGGTATTGAGTTCATTCCATGCTCCTAACAACCTGTGAGACTGGTACTGCTATTGTCTCCACTTTGGAAAACAAAATGTGAGTAAGTTTGTGTGCTTGGGGTCACAAAGTAAGAAGTAGCAAAGCAGGAATTTGAGCCGAGGAAATACAGCTTTAGAATCCTTTCAGGGGTGGGGGGAGGGTGAGAAATGGGAAGTTGTTGGTCAAAGGGTACAAAGTTAAACAGGATAAATAAGTTCTGGAGACGTATCATATATCTAGCAACGATAGTTAATAATATTGTATTATATGTAGATGCCTGTTACCTAGTGTATTAGGTTGATGCATAAGTTTGTAGCCTTTGTTTTTGACATGGCAACACTGCGGTGTTGTGAGTTTTTCATTTGGAGTGACAGTGTTGTGCTTATGAATATGCCTTGCATTTTCCAGATTTGAAGAAAGTTAGTACTACTTGTGGGCTAAAGATGGAGTGTCAAGTGAAAAAAAAAATGAACACTTCTGACATTTTCTCCTGTTTGAGTTTAACAGAGGAATAAAGGCTGCAGAGGCAGCTCAAAACGTTTGTGCCAGTTACAGGGCGAATGCCATCAGGGAAAGCATGGCAAGAAAATGGTTTTGTTGTTTCAAAGAGGGTCACTTTGACCTGAGTAATCCTCCATGTTCAGGAAGACCATCGGACTCTGATGAAGACAGTTAAAACGCTTTAATCCATGATGACCCATGTCAGTCAACCCGAGAATTGGTAAATGTGATGAACTGTATGTAACCAGTCAACCATTGTGCAATGTTTGTATTCCGTGGGCAAGTGAAAAACACTGCAAACTTATGCATCAATACAATAAGTTGAAAATACTTTAAGTAAAAAAATGTTATGTAATGCACTTAAACTCCCATCATCATAGTTTAGCATAGCTTACCTTTTTTTTTGAGTCGGAGTTTCACTCTGTCACCCAGGCTGGAGTGCAGTGGCACACTCACGGCCACCACAGCCTTAACTGCTGGGCTCAGATGATCCTTCCACCTCAGCCTTCCAAGTAGCTGGAATTACAGGCATGCGCCACCATGGCTGGCTAATTTTTCGATTTATTGTGGAGATGTGGTCTTGCCAAGTTGCCTAGGTTGATCTCGAGCCGTGGGCTTAGGGAATCCTCTCACCTCGGCCTCCTAAAGTGCTGGGATTATAGGTGTGAACTACCGTGCCTGGCCATCATAGCCTGCCTTAATCATGTTTAGAACACTTACATAAGCCTAGTTGGGCAAAATCATCCAACACAAAGTGTATTTTATAATAGTATATTATGTGAGTATTGACTATCTCATGTAATTTATTGATGTTCTACTGACTGCATAAAGTAAAAAAATCATTGTCTGGGACCACTAAGAGAATAGACCCTAAATCTCCTCAACACACACACACACACACACACACACACGGTGATGGATATGTTAATTAGCTTGATTAAATCATTTCACAACATATACATATACCAAACATCATACTGTACACTGTAAATATATACAATTTTAATTTGCCCATTATACCTTAATAAAGTTGGGGGGAAAAGAGAAACAGAACAAAATAAAAATAAAGAAATTGATAGCTTGATGGATTGCTTTCAGACCTGTCTAAAGTGAGCCATTCCTTCTAACTTTTCATTTGTTCTCAAGAAATGTCCTGTTCTGCAGTTTCTTCTAAAATCATATTAGTTTAACATAATATAACAAACAAGCACATATTTCTAGGACTTAAAAATTATTATTGGACAAATTAGATATAGGACAAAATGCTGTTTATAAGGATAAAGTTTAATTAATATTGTAATTGTAGTCTGGTAATAAACATTTTTTATCAGTTCCACCCCCCTACACACCTCTCCTTTCTCTGCCCCAAAGAGACCCTGTCCTATTCCACTACACTATAACCATGTGAACAATATAGTTCTTGGAGGAAGGGGAAGAGGAGATTTTTCAAAAAGCACAGCAGAGGTAAGAAAGTGAAGAAAACACCTTCACCATCTATGGCACTTGGCTGGGAACTGGCCCTGGGTAACTTGGATTTGGATATTTTCAGGGATGAACATGTCTATTTCATTTTGTTCTTTTAGCATAGAATAAAACTCTCTCAGGAGAGCTCTGCTCTTGTCTGCCTTTGTTACTTCTCTTCTTCAAGGAAACTTTTTTTTTCTTTAGTTGTAAGTGAATAGAAAGACAACAGATGAAGGCAATGGTTGTTCTCTGCAGCCAGAGTCCCTCGTGGTTCCCACATGTATTAAGACTCCATCCCTTTTTGAGAGGTGGTGGAAGGAAAGGAGAGGGCGCGAAGAGCAGGGGCTTTGTGTAGATGCATCTAGCACAGAATCAGGGCTTCTCCTCTTTGAGTGTCTTGATCTTGAGCCTCCTTTATTTGAAAAAAAGGTGGAAAAATTCTATCTTCCTTGCAGTGTTGTAGTGAGAATCAAATGAGAAAACTTTTGCAAGGAATAGTGCCTAGCATGTGGTAGGCATTCAGGTAATGTTTCTTTTCCTTTCCATTCTGTCATGTTTTCCAACTTCTTGTTTGCCTTCCTTTCATGCACCCCTGGTCTTTCTTGCACCTCCTGTGCTGTTAAATTCAGCCCGCTCAACTTTGCTTCTCAGATCCTTCATGCATCAGTTGCTTTTCCTTCCAACACCTTGTACCCAAGTCTCCTATGGCAGCCCTGCATTCCAGCCAGACACCTCCTTACCCTCCTCTGCACATGCCTAATAGTGCATGCCCACACTTACTTGATCACTGAACCCTCAAAGCTTCATAAGTTGATTATATGCAAATACTATGCCACTTTGTATAAGGGACTTGAGCGTCCATGTATTTTGGTATTCTCAGCAGTGTTGGAACCAATCTCCCATGAATATCCAGGGTACAGCTATATATCTCTTAATGGTTCTGCTTCTCTGAAGATTCTCAACTAATACATGCTGAGAAGCAGATTTTGTGTTAATAATTTTCTGCCCTTCATATTCAGGCCAGATGTGGTTTAAATCAGCCCAGATCAATAAATTAAAATATTACTTATCCTTGGGAAAATAGTGATTATATTTTGCCAGGAGCTAGGAGAAGTTCATTTTTCTATGGGCTTAGACTCTAAACTACCAACAACTACTCCTGTTTTTCAGAGAGGGCTTATTGACTGAATTTTCACTGACTAGGTTCATTGAGAATTGTTTTTGTCAACAGTGGTTGCCACTTGATATTCTAAGGGACACTATAACTGTGAATAATCATGTCTTTATTATTGATTTCTTTATTGTTGATTTCTTTATTCTCAATCCTTGCATTATTTTAGAAATTTAGAAAAAAATGAGCTAGGAAAAAAGAGAAAGGTTATTGCAGCATTATCCACAATGGCCAACATATGGACTCAACCTAAATGCTCATTGATGGATGAAAGAATAAAGAAAAGTTGGTATATGTACACACAATAGGATATTATTCAGCCATAAAAAGAAGGAAATCTTGCCATTTGTAATAGCATGGGTGAATCTGGAGGACATGATATCAAATGAAATAAGCCAGGCACAGAAAGACAAATATTGCATGACCTCACTTACATGTAGAATTTAGAAAAAAATGTTTTCATAGAAATAGAGAGTAGGATAATGTTTACCAAGGTCTTGGCAGTTTTGGAGATGGAGGGTTGTGGAGACTTTGGTTCAAGGATACAGAATTTCAGTTAAGAGGAATAAGTTCAAGAGATCTATTGAAGTACATCACATGGTGACTATAGTTGACAATATACTGTAGTCTTGAAAAATGCTAAGAGAGTGAATTTTAAGTGTTCTCACCACAAAAATGCTAACTGTGTGAGGTAATGTGTATGTTAATTAGCTAGATTTAGTCATTCCACAATGTATACGTACTTCAAAATATCATGTTATACACAATAAATGCATATGATTGTATCTGCCAATTAAGATTATATATATATATATATATATACACACACACACATATATATACATATACACATATACACACACACACACACACACACACCCCTCTGTAATTCCTCATCCCTGTCCTCTGGGCACATGTGTATGATTTTTTTAGATGCGGCCAGGCTGAAAAAGAAAGAAGAGAAAAAAGAATTCCAGCCGGGTGCAACGGTTCATACCTATAATCCCAGCACTTTGGGAGGCTGAGTGGGGAGGATCACTTGAGCCCAAGAGTTTGAGGTCGCATAGACCCTGGCTCAAAAAAAAAAAAAAAAAAGGAAAAGAAAAAAAGAGATAAAAGGAAAATGAAGAGTACATAGTTAATTTCTCAGCAATTTATTGTTCTTTCATTTTATTCAATTTATATCTATTTCTTCAGACATTAATTTTCTATCAATCTTTTTAATGTTAAGGTGGATTGTTTGATTGAAGTTTCATCTTTCATGATGTGCTTAGATATCATTTTTGAAGAGATGAAGGACAAATTATTAATAACATTAATGATGCATCACAGTGGCACAACTTTGTACCTCAGAAAGCACTTTTTTTAAATCAATATTTTTTATTATGATTTTGTGGGGTACAGTTAAGGGTTAGGTGTACAATTACGTTTCATTCAGGCACCCTGTTGATAAGAGGTGTTTCCCCATCCCCAGACAGATATTTGCGACTGTTAATCCCATCCCCCTCCCCCCCATAGTTTCCCAGTACCGTCAGTCATTTTCTTATAGTATTACATTGGATGTTCAAGGTCCATTATATGAGTGAGAACATGTGATACTCGGATCTTTGTTTCTGTGAGAGGTCACTCAGTATTATAGACTCTAGTTCCATCCAGGTTGCTGCGAAATTCATGATTTTGTTCTTTTTATGGCTGCATAGTATTCCATTGTGTATATGTACCACATTTAAAAAAAATCTAGTCCTCTTTTGATGGGCAGCATGGTTGTTTCCAGGTTCTTGCTACTGTGAACAACGCTGCGAT
This sequence comes from Carlito syrichta, assembly GCF_000164805.1. Lineage (NCBI taxonomy): Eukaryota > Metazoa > Chordata > Mammalia > Primates > Tarsiidae > Carlito > Carlito syrichta. Next base: position 187,618 of record NW_007255318.1, on the reverse strand, counting down.
AAACATACGTGTGCAGGTATCTTTTTTATAGAGTGATTTGAGGTCCTCAGGGTATATTCCCAGCAGGGGGATTGCGGGGTCATGTGGAAGGTCGATTTTTAGAGCTTTTAGGAATCGCCACACTGCTTTTCACAGAGGTTGCACTAGTTTACACTCCCACCAACAGTGTAGAAGTGTTCCCTTTTCACCACACCCTCTCCAGCAGCTGTTATTTTTTGAGTTGTTGATGATTGTCATTCTGACTGGAGTTAGGTGGTATCTCAGTGTGGTTTTGATTTGCATCTCCCTGATGATTAGTGAGGTTGAGCATTTCTTCATGTGTTTGTTGGCTGCTCGGATGTCTTCTTTTGTGAAGTGTCTGTTCATATCTTTTGCCCATTTTATAATGGGATTGCTTGTTTTTTTCTTTTCAGCACATTTGAGTTCCTTGTAGATCCAGGATGTTAAGCCTTTGTCAGACCTGGAGTTGGCAAATACTTTTTCCCAGTCTGTAGGCTGTCTCCCTGCTCTCTTGATGGTTTCTTTGGCTTTGCAGAAGCTTGTCAGTTTAATAAGGTCCCACTTGTCTATCTTCTCTCTTATGACCTGTGGGTTTCGGGTTTTGTTCAGGAATTGGATGCCAGTTCCGATTTCCATGAGGGTATTTCCTTCCTTTTCTAAGGTTCTTATGGTTTGAGGTTTTACATTTAGGTCTCTGATCCATTTGGAGTTAACCTTTGTGCATGGGGATAGATAGGGGTCCCTGTTTTAATCTTCTGCATGTGGTCAGCCAGTTTTCCCAGCACCATTTACTGAATAGGTTCTCCTCTCCCCAGTGGTAGGTGGTGGGGACTTTGTCGAAGAAGAGTTGGTTGAGAAATTGAGGTTTTAGAAAGCACTTTTATATGTCTTATTTCAACTCATGCTTTAAACATTTCTGTACTGTAGAGAAGTCTTTGTATAATAAACTTTCAACGTTTATGAGTGACTTTTTCCCCAGAAGCCTTCTTAAGTCTTCAAGATCAGTGTGTGTCATTTCCTCCATAAAACAGAAGAAAATGCAACTGAAAGGCTTAAAGGCTTACCTTTCAACACAATAAATAGAGACCAACATTGTTCTATGGTGAGGAAAAAGCTGGACTTCCAGGCACTGAACTGGGAGCTGTGTTTCCAGGCCCTGTGGTCAGTGTCCCTCACTCAGCTCTTTAGCCCATTTCAGTCACTGACTTCCTCGCCACATCATGAGTCATCACGGCCTATGATAGTCAAAACTGGAAACATCGAGTTTTCAAGGGTCCATTTTTAATTGTCATGGCTTATTGGCAACACTTCCCCATATCACCCCCTTTGGCAGAGAGCCTTTACAACTTGTGAAGTATCTCCCAGGCTCTGGCCTTGGCCTCAGAATCCTTTTCTGACACAGTGTTCTATGAAGCTACTACCAATCAATTATAATTGGTACTAGGCTAGATCCCTTGCTGGCACTCTGGCGCTATATTATTATTCTATCCTCGTAATGTAACCCGAAGGATTCTGTATGACTTACCCAGGTTCAGAGAACTGTAGAATGTCAGAATGGGAAGCACCCTTGGAGACTGAGAACAATCCTTTTGTTTAATACGTGGAAAACTCTGAAGAAGTGATGTGCATCATCCAGGGGACTCTATGGAATAAGGACCAGGCCTCAACTTTCCTGCCCAGTCATGTGCTAACATTACTAATATGCTTTCCAAAGAAGCATATTGTTCTCTCTATCCTTAGTTAATAATAAAATTATGGAACATGTCAGTCAAAAGGAACCCAAATGCCCACCTGGCCCAACTTCCATTCTCTATGGCCATTGCTGGAATACTTTCGGTGTCAGGGAGTTCTTTATCAAGAACCCTTTCCATTTGGGGTTCTAATCAAATTATAATCTTCCTCCCTAAAGCTCTCAACAATTGGCCCTAGGTTTTCCCTCTTCATGAACCCCACACACTGGTGAATGTATTATTTTCCCCTCAGGAGGATAGACATTTAATTTAGTTAAGTGCATTCATCTCCAGAAGGCTTTTGTGAAATAAATCAGTGGTGACCCTTCGGAGCACAGTCTGGGGTAGGTGGGAGATGCTTTTAGGTAGATGGATGTTCTGTGGGGAACTTTCAAACAGCTACATGTAAATAGCTACTTTCTTTTCCATGCACGGCCAGGTCTGATGCTCTTGGGAGCATGAAGCCACAGCCAGGCTGCTGTCACACAGGCTACGTGGTGGGCTCTGCCTGTCATTCAGATGGGTCACCTTAAAAGCACTTGCTGAGAGTGAAAATGGCTTCCTCTAGGCATGTGAGCATTCTCCCATTTGCATTTTGACTGATGGTAATTTTTTCCACAATGTAAGCCATTTGACATAAAGAGTGAGCTTTTCCAAGGCACTTTTGAACTGATCGTTTGCCATCAGCTTTTGACAAAGCTACATATTATCGGAAATACCAAAGGCACAGCTCTACTCACCACTATAACTCATGAAGCGTATTAGGCACTGAAATTCTAATACCTCATTTTCATGAAAAACGATGCAACAAGAGCCCAAAATGGCTGCCATGAATCTCCATTGCTGACTGCGATTGCCCTAAGAGAAGGAAAGTGCCGAACGCTTAACCTCTCTGCTCTGGTACGTGGTTGCATGAGGCACAGGGGGAAAGCTGACCACGTTAAGGCTGTCATTCATATGGCTTTGGTGCCTTAATGATTTTGAGTGGACTGAATTCTAAAGCACAGGAACATGTCAAGAAACCAGGATTATAGCAGTTACACCTGGCATTGCCCTGAACACAGAAGCCCTGGTGAAGGGTTGATTGACAACCACAGGAGTGAAAGTTTCTCATTGAAGTGAGCACATTAATCATGGTTAAAGATGGCTCTCCAGTGACTCCATAAGGCTTACAGTTTGTAAGCCTTCATTTCACTCACTTCATATGCAAATGGAACACGAGTCAATGTTTTTATCAGCCCTGGGGACCCTCAAGTATACTCAGCCATAGTTATGACGCTTTTCACCACAGAGCAGAACTCATTAGTAGAAAACAGACTTATTTGACCCTCATACAGCAGGCTGTAGCACTAAAATACAACTAAAATACAGGGCTTATATTAGTGAGGGTTCTCCAGAGAAATAGAACCAAAGACACCACACACACACACACACACACACACACACACACACACACACACACACACGCACAGTGTCAAAAAGATGTATACACACTTTAAGAAAGGAAAAAAAACTGTATTAAAATTGTAATACTCAGTAAGATGAATACAAGTCATGTTTGACTTCTACAATTACAAGAGGTGCTCAAAGTGCTACCATCAGCATTCAGACACTTCTGGTTACCACAGACATCTCTTAAAATGTGTACACATTTTTTTTTGGCCCCTGGTATATATACATGTGTGTGTGTGTGTGTGTGTGTGTGTGTGTGTGTGGAGAGAAAGAAAAAGAGAAAGAGAGATGATAAGAAATTGGCTCACGTAATTATGGAAGCCAAAAAGTTCTAAGATCTCTCTGCAGGATAAATCAGCAAGCTGGAAACCAAGGACAGCTGAGAGTACAGTTCTAGTCTGTGTCTGAAGGCTTGAGGACCAAGAGAGTTGATAGTGTGGCTGCAGGGTCAAGGTCTTAGAAGAGTCAACGTTTCAGTTTGAATCAGAAGACAGGAAAAAACCAGTGTCCCAGCTTGAAGGTAGTCAAGCAGGAGAAATCATTCTTACTTAGCTCTTTTATCCTATTTGGGTCCTCATTTGATTGGATGAGGCCCACCCATATTAGGGAGGGAAATCTGGTTTACTTAGCATACCAATTCAAATGTTAATCTCATCCAGAAACACCCTCACAGACACAAACAATAATATTTGACCAAATGTCTGGGCACTCTGTAGTCCAGTCAAGTTGATGCACAAAATTAACCATTACAAGTCTTTCTCATTAGAAGTGCTTATTTAAGACAAATTAGCTACCCCAAAAGCTCTGTTATGTTAAAAACTTTGAGGAGATGTATAAAATATTTTCTGGAAGGAAGGTGAATTGCTCAGAGGGCAAGATAAAGAGAAAGAGATAAAGATAGATTATTTTTGTATCTAGTTTACAAATTATACTTACAGTGATTTCTTGATTTTAAAAAGGGGAATATCTTTTATGAAACAGTCAAAATGTACTCCCAAATAACTCATTAAGTAAACCTAAACAACAACAACAAAAGTCTACAAATGTGAGATTTTAGAACTCTTTATCCAAGCAATGTAGAAATTAGCATTATAAAGGCAGGGAGATTTGTCTTTCCTCATTAAAAAATTCTGAATCTACAAGATCCAGGAAGTGATACCATCAGCCTTGTACATGCACAATACCATTTTGTTCCTGCTTTGACAACCTGAGCTTCCTTTTGCAGAAGAGAAACTTCTCAGCTTCTTAGAGGCTACTAAGTAAGCCAAGTTAAAGGTTCATGCTCCTCTGCTTCTCAAACCTCTTGGGAACTAGTCTCGAGTTTGTTGAAATTGCCCAGAATGGAAGTTCTTCTGAGCTGCATAGATAACCCTGCTTTTTCCTATAACAAAACACCGTGAACTCTTCTTAGCACTTATGATGTGCCATTCTCTATCTTAAGTTCTGTTAAGTGCTTTACTTATTTGGTCCTTCTAACAACCTGATGAGGTAGATACTATTGCTAGCTCCATTTTGCAGGTGACAAAGACAAGTCTCAGGAGTAAACAGTGTCTTTTCCCTCAAGAAAGTTAACTCTCATGTTTCTGATTTACCTTTCCCACTAGGTGCTATTTTGTATGACAAGGTAGAGAGGAGATGAAGGTATTTGGTGATCAAAGGTGGGTGTTTTGTATAAAGGCTAGTGGAGTTTGCTCAAATAGCTCACTCTTTAGAGAAGTATAGCATCACAGAGCTTCTTTCCTTAATTTTCTCTTTTTGAATCCTCTTTAAATGGCAAATACCTTGGAAAACTAGTCTGTGACATTTTTATAGTGCACAAACACTTCTCAGCTGTGTCAGGCTGGACATCTGTTGGGGAGGGATAATAAGAATCCAAGAAGGGGAGAAATGGTGAACAAAGATAGGCTGAGGCCACCCTCATGACACCAAAGGGCATCTGTGGCCCCAGCATAGTGCAGATGATTTGGATCACAGCATCAGCAAACATTTGTTCATCTCCTACTGTGGTTCGGTTAAACCTAGCTCTGGGGATGTAATTATGAATCAGGCATAATTTTTACCATTCAGGTAGACCAAGTACATAAGCAATTATAGTACAGTATGTTAATGTCAGAATCATGTAAAGATATCCTATAAAGTGGTTCCTAACCCAGCCTAGAAGGTCAAGAATGTTTTCCACGGAGATGTGACAGCTAAGTTAAGTCCTAAAAATAATGAGAAGAGGTTTCATGTCTCTCTACTGTGTCCTCCATTTACTACAACAATAAGGAATATGCTGGTGAGGAGGGTACGATCCTCTGATCCAGCCCTATGGATTTATTTGTAGATTCCTCAACATCTTCTGTGGGACACTTTATTCCCGTTGCAATCTGCATTTTCCTCAACATCAGCCTCACCTGTTATCACCCTGCTTCTCCCATATGCATATATACTTGTCTTAGTCCATTTGTGTTGCTATAAAGGAATACCTGAGGCTGAGTGATTTATTATTTATTTATTTATTTATTTATTTTTGAGTTGGAGTCTCACTCTGTAGCCCAGACTGGAGTGCAGTGGCTGCTCCCGGCCACCGCAGCCTCGACCTGCTGGGCTCTGGCGATCCTTCCACCTCAGGCTTCCAAGTAGCCGTAATTACAGGCATGCGCTCCCACGCCCGGCTGATTTTTTGATTTATTGTAGAGATGAGGTCTCGCTGCCCAGGTGGGTCTTGAACCCATGGGCTCAGGCAATCCACTCACCTCAGCCTCCCAAAGGCGTGGGATTACAGGCTGAGCCACCGAGCCTGGCTGAGGCTGAGTGATTTATAAAGAAAAGAGGTTTATTTGGCTCATGGTTCTGCAGGCAGTGTAAGGGGAATGGCACCAGCATCTGTTTCTGGTGAGGGCCTGAGTCTACTTCCACTCATAGCAGTGTACAGAGATCACAGGGTGAAATTGGAAGAAATGGGCAAAGAAGAGGAGATTCCAGGCTCTTCTCAAGGAGTTCTCATGGGAACTAAGAGAAAACTCACTTATTCTTGTGACAATGACATAAGCCAGTCATTCATGAGGGATCTACCCCTATATCCTATCACCTTTCACCAGACCATACCTCCAACATGGGGGATCAGATTTTATCATGAGACCTGGCAAGGCAAAAAAACAAACAAAGAAACAAACAAACAAAGACCAAGCCATATTGTAGGGGAAAAAACATAATTTTTTCCTTTTGGGTTCTAGTTGAGACACTTTCTTGAAAACAAACATTAGATTAACAGAATAAAAGAAGTTTATTAATGTGTGTGTATCCATCACATGGGATAGGCCTCAGTTCAAAAGTATCTCTCAAGATGGTGGCTTGGGGGCCCTGATTATTTGTTATTATTTTTAACAAAGAACCATAATCATATACAAGACAAAAATGAGAGTTCTTGTCTTCTAAAAGGTGGGAAGATTTGAGAAGGTAGTAAAATCTGTCTCCAGATTTCTCTGTTGTCTGCTGATGCCTTTTCTGAGCCAATACGTGAGTGCTGTCTCTAGTAAGGAAGGATTTATGCCTTGCCATCAGGCAGAGGCTGAAGCCAAGTGTTCCCCTGCATTGTCAGTGTCATTAACTTAGCAATTCTCAGTATTTTGGGATGAAATATTTTGGTTTCTTTCAGCCATCCCTTTGCAACTTTAGTTTTAGAAAATTTTACATATTAAAATCCAAGTGGTGACTTTGGAGAGATTTGGGCTAGAGATTTTGAGTAAAGAGATTGTCACAGGAGGAGAAGACATAGAACCAGAATAAAGAACAAATGTGAGTACTTTGCTTCATCTTTCACTGAAACAGTCTTTTAGTCCTGAGAACAGTCAGTTCAGTTGACTACTAAGTTGTGTCTCATTCTAGGAGGTGGTATTGTTAGATAGGTTTTTTAAAAAAATCAAAGTTAGTTTTTTATACAGTGTAAGTAAACAGGTAGCTAGTAAGAGGTGTTTCTGTGGAAACAAAAGGAAAACAGATGAATGTCTGGAAAAGTCTACAAACAAAAAACTGTAGACCAGCATCTCTTATAAATATAGACATGAAAATCCTCAACAAATATTAGCAAACTGAATTCAGCAGTACATTAAAAATAATATACTATGACAAATAGGTTTCATCTCAGGAACGCAAAGGTAGTTCAACATATGCAAGTCAATAAGCAGAAATAAAAAAAATCATATGATCATTTCAACAGACGCAGAAAAAGCATTTGATAAAATCCAGCATCCTTCATGATAAGTACACTCAGAAAAATGGGCATAGAGGAGACATAAAAGCTTTAAGCCTTGACATAAAAGCTTTATGTGTGACAAACCCATAGCCTCCTGAACAAAGAAAAGTTAAATGCATTCCCCCTCAGAACTGGAAAAAGGAAGGATACCCATTTTCACTACTTCTAATCAACATAATACTGAAAATCCTAGCCAGAACAATCAGGTAAGAAAAAGAAATAAAGCATTTCCAAATTGAAAAAGAAGAAATAAAGCCTTCTCTGTGTGCCAAAGATATGATCTCACACCTAGAGAATCCTAAAGTTTCCTCCAAAAGATGTCTGGATCTGATAAATGAATTCAGTAATGTTTCAGGATACATAATCAGCACACACAAATCAGTAGCATTGCTGTACACCAATAGGAACCAAACTGAGAACCAAAGTCCATTTACAACAGCAGCCAAAAAACTAAAACACCTAGGAATATATTTAATCAAAGAGGTGAAAGATCTCTGCAAGGAATGCTACAAAACTCTGATAAAAGCAATTGTAGAGGCCACAAACAAATGGAGAAATATCTCATGTTCATGGATTAGAAGAATCAACATTGTTAAAATCACCGCATTACTCAAAGTAATCTACAGATTCAACATAATATCTATCAAACTCCAATGTCATTTTTTATAGAATTAGAAAAAACAATCCTAAAATTCACACGGAAGCAAAAAAGAACCAGAATAGTCAATATAATCCTAAGTAAAAAGAGCAAAACTAGAGGAATCACATTATCTGACTTCAAATTATACTACAAGTCTGTAGTAAGCAAAACAGCATGGTACTGGTACAAGAGCAGACACATGGACCAATGAAAAAGAATAGAGAATCTAGAAACAAACCCAAATATCTGCAACCAACTGATCTTTGACAAAGCATACAAAAACATACACTGGGGAAAGGAACCCTATACAACAAATGATGCTAAGAAAATTGGAAAGCTACGTGCAGGAAAATGAAACTTAACCCCCATCTCTCCCCATATTCAAAAAATAAGATTACACTTAAATGTCAAAACTGAAATAATAAAAATCTTAGAAGAAATCCTAAAAAAAAAACACAAAAAAACTCTTTCAGACATCAGCATAGGCAAGGAATTTATGGCTGAAATTCCGAAAACAAATGCAACAAAAACAAAAATAAGCAAGTGAGGCTTAATTAAACTAAAAAAAATTCAGCACAGTAAAATTGATATATTCAACGGAGCAAATAGGCAACCTACAGAATGGGAGAATATATATCTGAAAGGACTGATATCCAGAATCTACAAAGAGCTTCAACAAATCAACAAGAAAAAGCAAACAAATAACCCCATATGAAAGTGGGCAGATGACATGAAAAGACATCTCTCAAAAGAAGATATACAAATGGTCAACAAACATATGAAAAATGCTCAACATCACTCACCATCAGGGAAAGGGAAATTAAAAGCACAATGAGATACCATCTTCACCAGTCAGAATGGCCATTATTAAAAAAGAAAAAAAATAGATGCTGATGTGGATGCAGAGAAAAGGGAATGCTTATACATTGTTGGTGGGAGTGTAAATTCGTACAACCTCTACGGAAAGCAGTGTGGAGATTTTTTTTTTTTTAAATATTGTATATTATGATGTGGGGTACAGTTAAGGGTTAGGTATACAATTACGTTCCATTCAGGCACCCTGTTGATAAGAGGTGTTTCCCCGTCCCCAGACAGATATTTGCTACTGTTAATCCCACCCCCCCCCCCGCCATAGTTTCCCAGTACTGTCAGTCATTTTCTTATAGTATTACATTGGATGTTCAAGGTCCATTATATGAGTAAGAACATGTGGTACTCGGATCTTTGTTTCTGTGAGAGGTCACTCAGTATTATAGGCTCTAGTTTCATCCAGGTTGCTGCGAAATTCATGATTTTGTTCTTTTTTATGGCTGCGTAGTATTCCATTGTGTATATGTACCACATTTTAAAAATCCAGTCCTCTTTTGATGGACAGCATGGTTGCTTCCAGGTTCTTGCTATTGTGAACAATGCTGCGATAAACATACGTGTGCAGGTATCTTTTTTATAGAGTGATTTGAGTTCTTCAGGGTATATTCCCAGTAGGGGGATTATGGGAGGTTGATGTTTAGGATTTTTGGAAATCACCACACTGCTTTCCTTCTTTTTTTTTCCTTCTTTTTTTTCTTCTTAGTTGGAGTCTAACCCTGTCGCCCAGGCTGGAGTGCAGTGACTCAGGCAATCTGCTGGGCTCAGGCGATCCTTCCACCTCAGCTTTCCAAGTACCTGGAACTACATATGTGCAACACCACGCCCAGCTAATTTTTAAAAAATTTATTATAGAGACAAGTTCTCAACAAGTTGCCCAGGCTGGTCTTGAACCCCTGGGCTCAGGCAATCCTCTCACCAGGATTACCAGCGTGAGCCACTGCACCTGGCCATGATTTTCCTTTTTTTTTTTTTTGAGTTGAAGTCTCATTCTGTCGCCCAGGCTGGAGTGCAGTGGCACGCTCATGGCCACCCCAGCGTTGACCTGCTGGGCTCCAGCTATCCTTCTGCCTCAGCCTTCCATGATTTTCCTTCTTATGACAAACCATACAAAGGGACAGAGATGAGGAAAACAAAGGCCATCCTTGGAAAACTAAAGATCAGTAACCAAAGAGGTACCTACAAAAAAATTCACAAAAGTCACAAATTTAAATAGCTAATTTTTAAAATTAATATTTTTTTCTTGTCAATCTGAACCTGGAAATAAGGGAATAAGGAAAAATGTTTATGTTTCTCTCTCAACAGACAGAAGTCTGGGAGAAGTTGTCTTTGGTAAGAAATCTTACCAAACTGGCTTTTGTCAGTTTGTCCCCAAGATTCCATTTATAGGTCCTGGAGCAAGTGGAGGTCTCTGTTTCTCCTGACTGGATTGTCAAATTGTAGGGAAGAAAGCAAAATTTCTTATCTTTATTTCTTCTTCTTCTTTCTCCTCCTCCTCCTTTGTTTTCTTTTGAGTCAGAGTCTCACTCTGTCGCCCAGGCTGGAGTACAGTGCATGCTCATGCCCACTGCAGCCTCAACCTGCTGTGCTCCAACGATCCTTCCGCCTCAGCCTTCCAAATAGCTGGAACCACAGGCATGTGCCACCATGCCAAGCTAATTTTTTGATTTATTGTAGAGACGAGGTCTCATCATGTTGCTCAGGCTGGTCTCAAACCCCTGAGCTCAGGCAGTCTTCTTGCCTTGGCCTCCCAAAGTGCTGGGATTATAGGCTTGAGCCACCTTGCCTGGAGTTTTTCTTTTTTTAGATTCTTTATTGAGTCACTCTCCTGAAAACAGAAGTTGGATTAATAAGAGAAAAACAAAAGTTTTTTATGCATACTGTACTCACACAGAAGAAACCTCAGCTCCCAAGTATTTTTTGCTCAGGGTGGTGGCTTGAAGGCCTTGCTTAAACAGTTTTTTAAACAAAGAGCCATAAATCCTATATAAGACAAAGAGAGTATGGTTTCAGTCCTTTAAAAGGCATAAAAATGCTGGAAGGTAGTCAAATCTGTTTCCAGATTCCTCTGGTGTTTGCTGGTGCTTTTTCTGGGCCAATAAGTAGGTGCTGTCGCTAGGAAGAAAAGATTTATGTCCTGCTGTCTGGCAGACAGAGGCTGAGACAGAATGTTCCCCTGCATTTTCAGTATTTTTAATTTGACAATCCTCAATATTTTGGGGAGAAATATTTCAGGAGTAACACTTTTACACTCACACACACAGTCCCCTCCCCAACACATGCAGTCCTCTCCCCCAACATACACATGTTCATGGTTTAACCTTGGGAACTCTTATTTATTCTTACTCAGAGGCAGCTGTCCTCTGTAGGCCAGGGTTTGTGGTCAGAGAGCTCTCTGATAGCAATGGGATGCCAGAATTCTGAAATATTAGAGAGAATGATGATACTAAATAATCAGGAGAAGATGAGCACAATAGCAATAAGCAGCAGGATTGGAGTGACAGCCAGGAGGGCTTGACCTGCCAAGTAATATAGGGATTATTGGCAAAGTATGGAGTGTCTGGAGGCAAGATAGATGAGCAGATGGAAGGACATTCCACATATCTACAACCAAAAGAAGTCAAAGAGGGATGATTAGGAGGATGAACCCCTTTTGGGACTTAGAACCACTGACTGAAAGAGAGGCCAGAGCCAGGAAGAAGGGTCCTGCAACACCACAATGGATGGATATAGTGCCATTCTTCCTATTCTCCAAAGGTACTGACAGCCATTTACTCAGGCGACCATACACTTGGGAAAGAAATGACCTAAGTGTTTTGAGGATGCTTGGACACCAATAGACTTGACATTGATGCCTGTGGATTCCAAGCTCAACATACCCTCATGCATCTTCCTCTACCCTCAGTCTTTATAGAGTAGGGCATATGGGGATCAGTTAATAAGTAGAGTCTTGGCCCACACTAGCTTACAGTGAATCCACAGAGTTTATGGATTTACCTGGTGCTTATTTTCCCTGTCCTTGAATTTACAAACTAATCATATATAGTAATTGGCAGAAGACCCACATTGGTATCTTGTCCTGTGGGTAAGAGCTATCATGGTGGGGAAAGCCGAGTTAAAATTCTGATACTGCCTTCTCATGAGCATGATAAAAATATTGAAAACAATGCCACACTCCAGGGACAGGAAGAGATTAGTGCAAACTGTAAAGACCAAAAAGTATGCATGGATTGTGGTACTCATTGCATTTTCATTTAATTCACCAGTCTGTTCTTTAGAAAAATTATAAATACATATCTATATCTATATCTGTTTAGTATGAAAGAGACTACTGCAAAATTACCCAAGTAGTAACCCCATGCAACTGCTTTGCTAAATACCATATTATTGCTAGAGCAAAGAAACATGTATCAGATATATTTTGGCATACTGTCATTGATCTGCACTGATCTTTATCAGAACGGAGTATCAGACCCTCTTTGTGTTGGCTTGGGAAAGACAGCAGTATACATTTACAGTCCCTATCACAGGGTTACATTAACTCTAAGCTTCCCCAAAGAATCTGAAGTGTCCTGAACAACCTGGACAACCTACAAAACTTCACACTGGCTCACTCTATAGATGATGTCATCTTCACTGACTAGATGAGCAAAAACTATTGGAGGCTTTGGTAGATATGAGTGCTCCTAAGAGTGGCAGATAAACCAGACAAGATTTAGGGGCTTGCTTCACAGTGTTGCATTTTGTGGTCCAGTGTGCTAGGCTTAGCAGAAATTCCCTTTAACATAAAGAAGAATTTTTTTTTTCATCTTTCATCTTCTGTTCTCTAAGAAAATGCATAGTGCCACGTAGGCTTCTTTGTATTTGGAGCACAGCATACTTAGCACTTGGAAATATTATTCTGACACATATAGATACATAGATACATAGAAGCATAGATACATTTTGGCAGCAGACACAGGTTTTCATGTAGGCAGTCCTGCTGCTTGGGACATGTGCCACAGCAGATCCCATGATATTCAAGTTATCTGTGGTGGGAAAAATGCCATGTGGAACTTATGAAAACCTCACTAGGGAATCATGATGTAGATTCTGTAAAACTTGAAAACATGGCTGGGATACCTACAGTAGAGAATTGCATACCTTCCGAAAAATAGTTCCTGGAATTCTAACAGGGCCTGGTGGAGAAGGGAGCATCTGATTCTGGGACATCAGTGACCATACAGCCACAACTTCCACATCATGCTTGTCTGGACTCACCCAACCAAGTGATGAGGTAGGGAGGGCCCAACAGTGATTCACTGTGAGACAGAAGTGGTGCTCTGTGATTAGGCATGAACAGGGCCAGAAGGTGCAGGCCAGGTGTACAGCCAGGTGGTACACACCCCAATGCCACTCACAGCTGCTGTGCCAGTGCTTCTTCCTCAGATCATGGGGTGGCGGCGGTAGCTGGGAGCATTGGGGGGTGCTCATAGGACCCCCTGCTGGGAGAGGAAAAAGGCTAATTCAGTTTCATTAAACGCATATTGTAATTGAACCGTGGCTACATTCCAGGTCTGCTTGAGATGGTTCTCAAAGACACTGTTGAGAGGAAAATCTCAATAGACAGAGCTTTGGGCGTGACCCGGACATCGCTTTGTGTGGAAGAAGAAGTAGCCTGAGCTTAGTATGTTAGTTAGTCAGGGCCCTAGAAAGAACCAAATTGGGAAATCAGTCACAAGAAGCTCTGGGGAGGGGCATTGTAGATGAACCTATGACAGTAGGTATGAAGGTCTTTTAATCACATGACCACACTCATTAGAGAGAAGTTATTTCAGAAGACTCACTAAGCAATCAAGTATGCAGAGTGACTTGGCTGGTTGAAGTTGGCCAGCCTTTGTCATTGGTCCCCCAAGGGCTGGTACCATGGGCACCAGTATGCATTGGCTAAGGTGGCTGAGATGGAGACCACATATGAGCCCAAAAGCATGGACTCCCACTTGCCAAGGTTGATCTAGTTACCACCATGACTGATTTCCATCCTGTCAGCAACAAAGACAGGTGCTGAGCCTTAATAGGACCCCATCAGTCCAGGAGACCCAAGAGACACTTGATTGCAAATTGGCTGCACCCGACCATTTCCATCCTTTGGGGGCAAGCAATTAATCTTACTAGAATTGACATAAATTCCAGATGTTTTTTCTTTTCTTGCATGTATGAAAACTACCACACACTTAGGATATTTTGTTACAGCAGCCTGAATGGACACAGTATTCACAGTGACTGAGTTGGAGTTCTAATAGAGGCATTAACTTGAGTTACAAGATAACTTGTAACATTTTTCATGTGTTATGATTTGAGATCTGTGTAAAATATTTGACTCTTTCTGTATTCTGCCTTAGACTTCTCTGCCTGAATAAAAGCCATTACTAGTAGCTGTATGCTCCAGAGGGAACCCAGGGCCAGGGCAACCTGGATAAGGGCTTGCATTGACTTCTGCCCCTTCTGTTTCTGTTCAGGTCTGCATTCTCCGTAGAAGGGGAGCGTGCAGTAGGTATGTTTTGTGGTTTCTTGCTTTCAATACTTATTGCTGCACCATGTAGGAGGTGATCTCTGGGCTAGGCATGCAGCTGAAGCAGTGGAAAGGGAGAGAAGCAGAGAGATGTGAGTAGTATCCAGGAGGTAAAACTCATAGGTTTAGTGATTAATTGGAAGCTGAGGGGTGGAGGAGAGGAAATGGATCAAGAATGATTCCTGGGCTCCTGCACGTGGATGGAGGGGAGAGAGACGGGTGTTTTTAGATATAGGAGAGATAAAAGAGGAGGAGAGGGAAGAGGTGAAAAGTGGCCTAAAACAGATCCAATTTGGAGTGGTTCTGCTACTATGAGTTTCTGCCTCTGGCTGGACCCTGGGTCTGAGCCCACCTCTGAATTCATTTTTCATATTTTTGGACTTGGGTCTCACTCTGTCACCCAGCTTGGGGTGCAGTGGCATGGTCATTGTTCAACAGCCCCAACCTTCTGGACTCCAGCAATCCTTCTACCTCAGCCTCCTGGGACAACAGGCATGTGCCACCACCCTGGACTATTTATTTATGTAAGTATTTATGTATGTATTTATTTATTAGAGATGGGATCTTGCTATATTGCCCAGGCTAGTCTCAAACTCCTAGGCTCAAGCAGTCCTTCCACCTTGACCTCCCAAAATGTTGAGCCACTGTGCTCAGCCTGGATTCCTATTTGTGTCACCCATGTCCCCATCCTTGCCTCAGCTGCCCTATCTCTCTCTCCTGGGTCCTGGCAGTGCACACCTGGGTGGGACCCTCCGCCATGCTTCCCTCTGAAACCGCACTGAGATCAGCCTTAGTCCTGGGAGAGATGAGGATGACCCTTTGTGGATGTTGCCCTGGTGGGTTCCAAGCTCTGTCACAGCCTCGACTCTGTCATGATATGCATTTGGTTTTCTCCATCCCTGTTCATTTCTTGAATCACCTGGGAGCACATTTACAAAGGAGGCCAAGTGAATAAATCTGGATGGACAGAAAACACATTAGTCATTTCCCAGCACCATTCCAAAGCTTAGCTGAGCTTATTAGATTTGATGAAAGGATTTTATGTTTCGCTTGTTGGAGAGACAGGGATTAAGCAATAAGGAGCTATCTCTTCCTAGGAGCTCCAAACTCATCACCAGAGAATAGCAATGCTCCGGTTTCTTGGCTGCTTTTCTTAAAATGCCAGGGTCTTCTCTTTCATTTGTATTAATGAGATCAGTCAAAAACGATTAAGCCTTCTGAGGCTTTGCAACCCATAAATTACTGAATATAAAAGCTGGGAGGGAGTTTAGAAAAAGATTCCAGTCCAAAATCTCATTTCATAGATATAAAAACCAGAGAGGTTAACTGACTTGGCCGAAGTCATGCAGCAAGTTCCAGGCAGAGCACTGAGGAGAATCTAGATCTCTTGTCACCTGAATTAGCTCTTTTTTTTCTTCTTTCACCTCCAAAAATGGAGACTGAACCACATAGGGACTAGGAGGTGAAGGGGGAGCGCCTGCTTGAGCTGAGTACTTTCTGTTGTGATATCTCTGCTCTGTGTCTGTCAAACAAGATACATGGATAATTGAGCAGTGAGCAGCTCTGCACATTTTGCTGGAGCATGCCAAGGGAGTGGTATGCCAGGCAAAGTTCCAGGGCTTTGAAACCAGAGAGAAGGGAAAGAGCAATATGGAAATGTGACAAAGAAAATTCTCATTTGTGGTCAGTACTGCAGGCCATGTGGGTCCTGTGTGTTGTATCTATGGCTGTCATAAAACCACAGCCAGAGCCTGGCATGGTGGGTTACGTCTGTAATCCCATCACGTTGGGAGGTGGCGGAGAGAGAGTTACCTGTGCTCAGGGGCTCGAGACCAGCCTGGGCAACATGGCGAGACCTCATCTCTATAATAAATAAAAAAATCAGACCAGCTTGGGCAACATGGTGAGAACTCATCTCTACAATAAATCAAAAAATAAGCTGGGCATTGTGGCATATGCCTGTGGTTCCAGCTACTTGGAAGGTTGAAGCGGAAGGATCACCTGAACCCAGCATGTTGAGGCTGCAGGGATCATGAGCATGTACTGCACTTCAGCTTGGGTGACAGAGTGAGACTAAGACTCAAAACAAAACAAAACAAAAAGAAAGAAAGAAAGAAAGAAAGTAAAGAGAAAACACAATCCTGCAAAGATGAGCTCATAATTAAATTCTAAATACAAGGAAACTATCCAAAATGAGTGAGAACACCCTCATGCCAAGAATCTGAGGGGGAAATGGAGACTTATTACTTGGTGAGTATATAGAGTTTTGGTTTGGGATGATGGAAAACTTCTGGAGATGGGTAGCGATGAAGGTTGCACAACAATGTGAACATACTAAATGCCACTGAACTATACATTGATAAATGGTTAAGATGGTAAATTTTGTTTTATACATGTCACCAAAATTTTAAAAAAATTTATTATTTTAAAATTTATTTTAATTTTTTACTTTGTCACTAACATTTTAAAAAATAAAAACACTTTGGACTGGGTGTGGTGGCTCATGCCTATAATCCCAGCATTTTGGGAGGCAGAGGCGAGGGGATTGCCTGAGCCCACAGGTTCGAGACCAGCCTGGGAAACTTGGCAAGACCTTGTCTTTATAATAAATAAAAAAAATTAGCTTGTTGGCACGTGCCTGTGGTTCTAGCTACTTGGAAGGCTGAGATGGAAGGAACACCTGAGCTCAGCAGGTCGAGGCTGCGGTGGCTGTGAGTGTGTCACTGCACTCCAGCCTGAGCGACAGAGTGAGAATTCAATTAAAACAACAAAACAAAACAAAACAGAACAAAAACAAACCCACAGCCAGGACTGTGAGACTCTCTGGACGAGGAGAGGCCTCTGTTGAAATCCTGGAGCTTCAGTGCTGAAGCGGATGGGAGGCCCTCTCATGTCAGGGATCATGGCAGGTCAGGGTCAAAGCTGAGACTAGAATGTGGGTCCCTGGCTTTCTCCTTGGGCTACTTTTCAGTACCTTACTCTGCTGTGAGCAAAGGCTTTCATTTGAACAGAGGAGCTGACATGGTTGGCATGAGCAGCCTGGAGTCCTTTTGAGTGCAGAAGAGTACCTGTGTCTAGGGCTCATTTCTTGAGAAGGTGCCGATTTTCTCTGTGTCTGATTGCTTGAAGGTCATGTAATCATTATGGTATTGTCCTGAGTAGACAGTGCCTGTTTACCTGGAAGCAGGACTGACTCTTGGCTGGGCATACCTGTTGATGGGTTTGGTTCAGTTGCAGGAGATAGGAGGATTCCAGGAGGCAGAGGAGACAAGGATATAGAAAATATGGCTCATTATGGGAGGGGGAGGACAGAAGAGCCTCCAGGAGTCATAAGGCGTCCCATAGGTAGAAGGAATGGGGACAGTTTGGAGACACAGATGTGCAGTTTGGAGTCATAGGCCTGGCCCCGCAGGCTTAGGCCAAGGCACCCCAGAGTCACTTCTGGACAATCTTGCTTGTTGTACCAACAAAACATGCAAAACACCAAAATATTCTGATTTTTCAAATGAAGGACCCAGACTCACCACGGGAGACTGAGGCTGGTGCTGGGACAGGGCACGGTGGTCACAGCTGGTCAGCAGAATGGAGGACTATCTGGGCCTCCTCAGGAGATAGGAGACCATGGTTATAACCAAGGGCTGCTCATGCCTGGGCTGTGCTCCGTCCCCAGGAGGGGGAGCCTGTGGTCTGGCACTGTGTCTCACTCAGTGGTCTTCTGCTCTGGACCTCATGCCGGTGCCCACATCCTTCCTCTGAGTGCACCGCATGGGCTCACTCAGCTTTTCCCAGGCATTTCCTCACTCAGCCTATTTCCTGGATACATATTTTGTGGGTGCAACAAATAAGATTGCCCAGAAGGGACTCTGAGATGCCTTGTACCAAACCTGCAGGGCCAGGGTTCTCCATTTCTCCCAGTGGGTGGGGAGGTTGTACTCCACCTCAGTTTCTGGGAAAACCGGTGTCTCCCTTTCCCTGGGAAGAAAGTTCACAATTGTCGTGAACCCCACTGATCTCAGAGGTTGGACTCCTGATTTTCCGAGACAGTTTCTGTAAGCAGATGACTCTTATTCCATTCTGCCCACTCCTGAGACTCATCTGCTTATAACCTCGCTGACAAAACTGTTTCTATGCTTGTTCTTTGTGGAGGGAGAGCAACACGGCAGCATCTCCACCCCACAATAAGTCTGTTCTGGACGTACTATTCCCCCAATAAGTCTGTTCACTGACCACACAGTGTGTGAGGTGGACATTGTCCTTTGCCCTGTTGCATTCTAGTCAGTGATCCCAAAGGGACTCACCCTACAATGACAAGTAGGTCTAAGGTGATGGCATGCTGGGGGTGGTGGGTAAGTGTGTTGGTGGCAGTGCCCTGGAGGGTCACATGTAGGTGGAGGCTGAGGCTGGGGATGCCTGCTGCAGGGCCTCATGTTTAGATGGAGATATCAGTGGACCGAGAGGCTATTTCTTTGTTACTTGGTACATGTTGACCACATATGTGTACGTGGCTCTGTGCCAGGTATTTTGGGGGATTCAGATGAGACTGAGAACAGACATGGCTCTACCTCCGTCTTGAGGTACTCACTGTCCATGGCTGAAATGGTGTTCCGGCTCCAAATCCTTCTTCTCACCTTTGTCATTTCCTTCTAATCTTATCATGCTGTGTTATCATTTTTGCTTTGTGTTCTTGTTTCAGAATACGTCAGCCAAGTCACAGTGGCTGCATTTCCCTGACTTCCCTTCCCTGTTGGTTTTGGGTGAGGACTGGCCAGAAGGGAGCTCTGACAGGCTGGGAAGGTGGACTTGCAAGAGTGGCCACTTCCACGTCCTGCAGGTGGCACAGGGCAGGTGATACGGGAGGTCACCCCTGTCGTCTCTGGTCCCCTGGCTCGCCTGCCATGGGGACAACAACTCCCACACCCCGGGGCCGTGCCTTGAGCTTCTGGGCATCCTGGGTTGGGGTCCTGTGCAGCCTCTCCTGCAGGTGGCCACGTCATCATGATGAGAAGCTGTGGAGAGAGAGACACAGCTGCAGGCTGCTCCGGCCTCACTCTTCCCCGTTCCTTCTTGATGGACAGACTTCTGACTCAACAGTAGCACAAAGACAAATGCAACGGCCCCCCACTGATTGCCTCATGAGCTTCCACAAGATCTTATTCCTATACTATATATTTTTCTGGTACCACTCCTCTCCTGTCTCTGAACACTAACTCATAAGTGTTACTACATCCTTTAACAGCTTGGACTATGAATGGAAATTTTATTTTGCTACTTACAGTATTATTCCCCTCACCCCTTAGATGTCACTCTCCAAGGCATATGGCATGAAGTATTTCCCCTTCCTCTCCACTGAATGATTTCTTTTTTGGGGGTCGGAGTCTCACTCTGTTACCCAGGCTGGAGTGCAGTGGCACACTCACAGCCACCACAGTCTCAATCTGCTGGGCTCAGGCGATCTTTACACGTCAGCCTTCCAAGTACCCAGAACCACAGGCATGTGCCACCATACCCGACTAATTTTTTGATTTATTGTAGACTCAAGGTCTCACAATTTGCTCAGGCTGGTCTCAAATACCTGAGCTCAGGCAATCCTCTTGCCTCTGCCTCCCAAAGCACTAGGATTACAGGTATGAGCCACCTCACCTAGCCCACTGGATGATTTTTAAAAATATATTCATTTTGTTATGTATTGAAGGAAGGAGACTCTATGATCTGTTTTTTCTGCCCTCGCCCAGGGCCCAATAACAAATTTCTCAAGAGCAGACATACCACCGTACTTTTCTGTATGCCTCACACAGCTCAGGTGCCCAATAAATGCTTGATGAATTGAACTCAACTCTCCCAAGTGTGAGCCCCTGCCACCTCCTATACTGATCAGCTGGTGGGCACAAATTCACCCCAAAGGCTCAGTCAACTATAGCTTCTTAGCAAATACCGTTCAAGGCAAGCAGGAACATGGGACTCTCTCCTCCTTGGCAAGTAGGTGCTAAAATCTTCCTTACTCTCTCGGGTCCAGTATCCAATCTGCCAGGAGTGATTGATTCATTGACTGGAGTCCATGCATAAAATCTGAAATTGCCCTGAAAGATTATCTATTTGACCTTAAGATGTGGCCATGAATGAAGACATCCTGATTCTGTGTCCTTTTGATCAGACTGAAACCCTTGGACACAACACCTGCCCTAACTGTGTTCGAGTTGTCCAGGTGTACAGGGAGGCAATCTGGCCTGTAACCACATAATTAACCCCACCCTTCCATGGCTTTCCCCTTGATTCAGTTGCTGACATGCCCATCATTGCAACAGGCACTGGGATAGAAGCGTCAAAGGACTCACCGGGTTACGAATAATAGAACATTTTACTCAAACCCATTTAAACAGTTTAGTTGATTATTGAGTCACAAAGCTGGGGAAAAATCAAGAAGCAGACTGGATTTTAGGCATGGTTCAATGAGATTTCTGTCTCTCTTTCTCTGTGATTGCCCCACTAAGTGTGATGTCCTGTCCTTGATGCCTTGTGGACACAAAATGGCTGCTGGTAGCAAAATGAAAGGCAATATGCTTCCTTGGGCATATTTAGTAGGAGGGAGCACAGCTTCCCAACTTGTCTGAAATTTCCCAGAAATTTCAAACAAAATTTCTGACCTACCCTCTGACTGGATCACACCTGGACCAGTGTTTGTGGTAAGGAAATGCCATGTCCTGGCAGTATGGGCCCAAGTTAGGCACCCAATATTCCGTCAAAGGGAGATGCTATCAACTGCCTGGGAAACCAGTCAAGGTTCCTCCCTTGAGTAGGGCATGAAGTCGACAATTCCCAAAATGTATGGCAGTGAGAAGATGAAGGAGAGTCAGAATGGATGTTGGGGAAACAATCATGACTTCTATGAGGTAAGCCTAGGGACTTGAATTGGATCTTGAATTTAGGGGATCTGGATACAGGAAATTAAACAACAGTTCAGATCCACATACCTTGTCCAGTGAGACCCTACGGGCTGACAAAGTTCCATCACATTTATAGTACCTTGTGTTCAGACAGTGCATAATTGTAAGCAAGACAAAGCTGAGTGAAAGCCCAGGTGAAGGTGAGCAGGTGATAAAGGCCTGAGGATGAAAAGAATGACAAAATCAGGTGGTTCTTCAGCTGAAACAATTCCACATTTTTTCCCCTCCAGAACATTATTTTGGTTGGCCAATTACATGCTCGAAGATCAGACTGCTTTCCATGAAAAAACACTTGGATGGAAATAATTGTAGGTTAGAGTCGTTTTATTAGTATTCCTAAAGACCTCTGATGGGGAATAATGATGGTAAATCATTAATAGATATTTTCAGCTGCTTTAAAAATTAAATCTGTTCCACAACGTGTTACACAATTTTATAGCCATTATGCAGAGCCCTTTGGGATATTCTCATAAAAGGCATTCCATAAATTTGATCTGTCCTTGTATTGCATTACATTTTACAGCAATAATCTGGCATTTTAAAAAGCTCCAAGGCATCATCTCCTTCAGAAAGAGCAAGGAAGGGAAGTTCAGGAGAATGGAAAACAGCAGGTTCTGTGGAAGGAGCTGCCATCCTTTCCTCAGAGCACTACAGGAAAAGGGGTCAGGTGTGATCAATGGTTTTTGGAGAAATTTATTCCACTATTCCCTGAGGCTTCCTGTGCAGTCTTACTGAACATGCTTCTTCCTCAATCATCCTAAAAAAAAAATCTACATAGCATCTTCTCTATAGGGCAGCCTCTAGCATGGATCACACTTGCCTCCTTGTAGTAGGGCTGAAAGGTTACAGTACAGAGGACCCCAGCCTAGAAAGTGGAAAGAGTTAGATATCCTCTGTCTTCACGGCCTGCTGTTTACCACATCATCGCCAGGTCATGACCAAAACTCTGTTTCCATAGTGTCCACGTTGCTCCACAAATTTCTCCAGGCATTTGAAATTTCAGATACAAAACCTACAGCCCTCATGGAAGGAATGCAAGGGATCTCACACATTTGTAGCAGTATTGAGTTTTTTCAATCATCTAAGCACTGTTTTAATTTTAGTTTGGAAAATGCAAGGGTGTGCACTAATGGTCTTGAGGTTAATGGCATCATCCTGTTCTACCCAGAAGGTCCCTGAGATCAGTGCACAGAAAACTTGAAATTGAAGTAATCTAAATTCAAAGTCTGACTTATGCATCAGTTCTTGGGGCTGCAGTTACCCAGAGACTTGAGCAATCTTCCTCTGGTTGAAAAAAATAGGCTAAAGAAAGAAAGAAAATGGAAGAGGTAAGAAATTTGTGGGAAGGATTATTCATTTCAGGAATCTCAAACACTCCATAGAACAAGGCCTGGGCCTTATGGTGGGTGGGTGGGCTGGCAGGGAATGTTCATTTTGTTAACTGTTGTGAGTAGCAGCAAATGAATGGGTCATGTATGACATGGCACGCATTATCTGGGCTATGACAATGTCTGAGGGCTTGTGAGCAATGTGACAGTCATAGCCAATACTACTGGCCATCAATATGTAATTCTCTTCAACCTGGGCTCATGGAAGACTATACTTCCCAAATTCCCTGCAGTTAGGCAGGGATCTGCGAACAGCTCTACCCAATGAACTGTGAACCACAGTGATGCGTGTTACTTCTGGCTGACGCTGTGATTCTTGAGTTTTTTCCATCATTCCCTCAGGCAAGATGTCTCGTGCGGCATTGGTAAAGTAACAAGACTGAAGCCACAGAGGTTGCTGAGTCTCTGCTCGGGGGTGAGCTTCCTTGGGCCATCGTTCACATTCACAGTGGATTTGATAGGAAAGGTAAACTGATTTTTGCTGTTTTAAACCATGGGAATTTTGGAAGCTTTTGTTGTTGTTACTTTAGAATAGCCTAGCTTCTCTTGACTATTAGTGATATAGTCATGTGATCACTATATTAGTGTTATAGTGATCATGATAACTGGGCATAATTTGAGGTAAAAATAAAAAGGAGTAAATTATATATAAAGTAGCTTTGTGGAAACAACTGAAATCATAGTTGGTTCTTAATTTTAAAGTCTCCTGACAATAAAGGGACCTTAATGACCATGGGTGAAATGCACACCTCTTGGGTGTCTGGTGGCCAGGATAAACATTTTTAGGATACTACCGGTTTCCACCACCAAGGGTGAATAGCAGTCCAGTATCACATAGCCCCGGCTTCCAGTGCTATTGGTTAACAGGATGAAGGACAACAGTGGATGTGCTGGCTTCTGTGGTCAGCTCAAGCTGTGGCACAGGTAAAGAGGGTTGGTTAGCAGGGCACTCTGGAGCCCAGAGCAAAGGCACTTGGCCCTATAAGGGACCTCTTGACAGCCGGTGAGATCCCTCTCAGGGTCTCCCTACATGTGTGGATCAGTGCCTGATGCACAGTTGTACTCAAACAAGTGACAAATGAGCAAAACAAAACAAATGAATGCTTCTGGAGGACGTTTATGTAGGACAGACTTTAAAGTGAGGAGAGTGTCACTAATGGGCATTTTTAACTGGACTGTGAGTGGGACTTCAGGAAGTTCAGGCACAGAAACAAAGAGCATTGCCTCGTGACATCCATGTCAGATCCTGCTGGCCCCTGTCACTCTGGGCCACGACTCTGCCCTGCTGTTATGGCAATGTGCAACATGCGGCTATCATTTGCACTGGGCGGGTTTTGTTCTTGGGAACAAATCCTGTTCTCCTCCATTACGCTTCCTGTATCCTAAGCCTAGGATGCATTCCTTTAGAAGCAGTGGGAAATTCTTAAGAAGAAAAAAATCCTCCATATTTATGCTAATATTAATCAATTCTGAGGCCCCAGTGGAAATCACAGTTGATAGAATGTTTTTCCTAAATTATGCTCTTCTCTTAAAATTTCACTTTTAATTGACAAATGATAATGGCATATATTAGTGAGGTGCAATGTTATGTTTTGACATATGTTTACATTGTGGAATGATAAAATCAAGCTAATAAACTAATCTATTATCTCACATACCTTTTTTGTGGTGAAGCAGTTAATCTACTCTTTTAGGACTTTTGGAAATAATATGAATATACAAAGATCATAAAAAAATGAATGAAAAAGAGGGAGAAAGGATGAGGAGGAGAGGGCGTGGAAGGAGAAGGTGATATTTGAACTTGGGAAAGTCACTATTTTTTTAAAGCCTCCATTCGCTGATCAGTGAAACGTAGCTATTGCAATTGCCTCTCTTTTTTCTTTTGTGAAGATAGAGTGAAATAATGTGTAATAAAGGATCTCAAAAACTGTGAAATGCTATACCACCTGAGGCATGATTATTAAGTAAAAGCATTTTGTATCTATAACTCATGTGGCATTATCAAAGTGGGTCATATGGACAGGAGTGGTGCATGGAGAGATACTTGGGATATGACACACACCTTGCTCTGTGAGTCCTCACCTGGGAAAGAAATGTGGTTTGCCTCTCTGATTCGATACACTCACATTGCCTTGCCATGAAATCCACAGTTTTCCATACTTCATCCTGTAAAGCAATACATTCCATACTTGTCAGCAGTTTTCATCAGAGTGATGGAGCCAGATTCAAACTGTTTAGGTATGATAATAAGCTGACAGGAGATTAAACGGGCCCCTTAACAAATGACTCTCCATTAAATGCCAGCATCTCCACCTAACAGCTGCACTTGATCAGCACCCATATTCTCACCTGCTGGGAACATTCCATACATCTCCTGGTCTTTGCTCCTGTTGTCGATGCATGAGCCTGTGACAACCCCACTGGAGACTGACCACATATCCTTTGAATATCATCTCTCTGTGGCCACTGAGAGTGAGGTAGCTTTGTGAGGCGGCACTGAGAGTTATTGCTTTGCTGATCTAACTGTTCCTGGCCCACTTTCCCAGGCTAGTGACTGATGGTGCTCTACAGAGAAAAAAACCAGGTAATACACTTAAGACAGTAGGGACCAATTTCTCATATTCTGGGTTCATTCAAAAAGTCACAAAAATTAAAGCTTTCTGCAAAGGGTTGAAAGATAAAAGAAGATGAGTATTCAAACCGAAAAGATACATTTGAGGATATTTCCTACTCAGACCTGATGTTTGGTGAAAGATATTACAGCTGGTGATTTGGCTAAGTTGTTTTGTTTCGAAGAAAATCTGGATGAACTTCATGCTCCAAAACAGTGTTCATCTGGCTTTGGATGATGTGGGTGTTTTGTAAATAACACTCTGCTCCCATGTAACCACCATTTCCTCTTCTACCTTCCTCTGTCCCATCAGGGGTTTGCCTTTCTCAGATTTCCTGTTCATTCCATTAGGACCATTGTTTTCTAAAGCTTTTCAGTTTGACCTACTCCAAGTAGACACTCCTTTTACTCTGCTACCTAGAACCCCTGCGTTCTTCCAAGTAGACGCTCCTTTTACTCTGCTACCTCGAACCCCTGGGCCATTTTTACTGTAACACATCCTATGCTCTGCTGAATGGACATTGGCGTGATTGACTTTTCCACCAGTCTGTGGGAGCCTCTTGAGAAGTGATTTATCTGCACATTGTTATGTCTCTAGGGGCTGGCCCAATGCCTGTCACAGTGGCTGACTTCATTAGCTAGTAACATGTTTTTTAGCCACCCACTGTCTCTCTCAATTGTGAGATACAGAAGAAATATTTTGTTATAAGATCATGAAGTTTGCAAATGGATTACATAAAAACATGAGTTAGAGAGGTATATTAGTCAGATTCTGGCAGGAGACAGATGACGCATTCAAACTGGGAAATGGAGGAGCATTTAACAAGTATTGTTTTTAGGAGATCTGAGAAGGTTTTAGGAAGCTGAGAAGGGATAGTGAGACCTCGGGGATAGCAACAGTGGGTCCATCGTTGCTTCTGGATCTTCAAGGACAAGGGTAGAGATCAGACAGCAGAATCCAGAGAAGCTGTGCAGACAGAGATGCTGACAAAGGTTGTGGTCTTTGATAGAGGAATATGGCAAATTCATGGTAACTAAAAAAAGGGGTACCCCCAATCACTGTCAGACCTCTCTCTCTTCAATCTGCTGTTGACTCCCACTGGCTACATCAAAACCACAATCAAAAGACAGTCTACAAAAGTCAGTGTCCTTGGTAGAAAATCTGGATGAACTTCATGCTCTATAACAGTGTTCAACCAGCTCTGAATGATGTGGATGTGTAGAAGTCAGTGGAGAGTGGGTTTGGAGGGGCAAAGAGAAGTTGTTTACCCATTTGGCATCCACTCTGGTTAGGTGAAAATTTCATGTCCCTTATATAGACATGAGGACACACAAATTTGAATCAGCTGCCATAATATCACAGGAATGTCAAATCCCATCACTTCCACCTGAAGTCTGCCTTTGCTGCCACTAAAGTTTTCATAGAAGGTAGTATTAGACAAGGTGAGAGAAGGGAAAATTAATTAACATAAAATATAGCTTGCAAAGCAGTTCATTTGCCTACAGCTTGCAAAGTCTCCTTTCTGTAACTGGTTAAAAGGCTGATGTCGATAATTGTGGCTGACTTCTCCTATTGCCCATTGAGAATTGATTTATTCCAGACCCTCCTTAATCTCTGCTAGTACTTTAGACAGATGTGATTCTTCATGTGATGATCTGAGCTTTCTTTCCTATAAAATTTAATTATTGGTAGCCTTGTCTTTATCAGGTGATGCATTTTGCCCTCTGTAAGAACTACTGGAAAGGGGTAAAGCAAGAGACTCTCCAGTGAGTTCTGTAGGATCCACACCTAGTTCTCCTCGCCTCAATTGTGTATCAACAACCCAAGTTCCTTTTGGTAGTTGAAACCAGTCACCCAACCAGTTCTGTGATCTCTTTCTCTATCTGTTGATTCAACAGCATTGAGATCCCAAAATGGCTGGGGGTGGGGGAGGGGCTGTCTCAGATTTCAGCTCATCGTATCCATGACAATGTTTCTTGCTGAAGGCATTCCCCTCCTGAGAACCCTAAACCCAAGCTTGGGAGGGGATTGCCAAAATTTCCCCTGTGGGTTATTTGGTATTATGGTAGGAGGACCCTCCTGTCTCTGTTCCTCTGTTGATGAACTAATGCATTCTGGTTATGAGGGAGAAGGCATCACATATCGGTTGTTGGCAAAGCATGGACTGAATCCAGCAGGAATAACCCAGCCTTGCAGAGTGTGACTTCTAACTGGTATAACTGGCCCTCAGTAAGGCTTTCCACATCACCAGATACTTCTGGGTGATTATTCCCTCAGAAGATCAGTCAATCCCATGGGCAAGAGACTCCAGTTGTCCTTTCATTGCCACATCACATGTACCAGGGACTGTGACTATATTTTGTGGGGTGCCATGGTGATGGGCAAAGTGTTTTGTAAGTCAAAATTCTGCTGTGCATGTACAACTTTATGACTTGGTGGATTAGAGAATATCTAGTTCATAATTGGCAGTTTGAGATGCTTGGTCATTGGATATCCCATCATCAAGTACTAGGACCAAAACAGGCCATAAGTGCCTTTTCAAATGGAGAATATTTGTTGCCACAGGAAACATGGCCATTCTCCAGAACTCAGGGGTTCTACCACTGGGCGTTTCCAGAGATTCATATATCATCTCTCTCTGCTGAATATCATTAGATTGACCAGGTTATAAAGCTAAATCATGGGGCAGCTTGGACTGCAACTGAATCTGCTGCAGTGACTTTTGCTGCTCTGGGTTCCCCTCAAAACTGGCAACCTTGTTATCAGTTACCACTTAAACGGATCAGAACACAAGTCCCCAAAGTGAGAACGTTGCTCCAAAATGCTAAGAGGCTCCCCAAGGACTGTGCAGCTTTCTTTATGTGAGAAGTGCAAGGTATAGAAACTTGTCTCTTATGTTGGAAGAGGTATCTTGACATGCTTCAGATTACTGGTACTCTAAAACTGTAAGGTTTGGCATATAGTCATTAGCCACATGGGATTATACAAATAAAATAAAATAATAAAAATTTAGTTTCCCAGTCACACTAATCACATTTTAGAGGGACTCAAGAGTCACATGTAGCCAGAGCCTACTCTCTTGGATAACTAGTGTATAGAACATTTCCATCACAGTAGAAAGTCCTATCAAACAGTGCTGCCAGATAATCCATTATGACAGACCTCTAAATTTTCCTGGGGATTATCTCTCATTCTCTGGCAGACATGAACCTTACTAGGTGTAGCTGATTCTCATGATGCTCTGCACCACAGCCCCCTCAGACCTGGTTTCAGCACTGTGGTGTGGACAGCTCCAGTCATGCCCCTTCCGCAAACAATGCATGTCACAGCCCCAGAGGCTTTCTCAGAGACTGTGCAAGTCTGCTCAACTACTCACAAACACAACCTACAGTGCAGTGAAGTTGATCCCTTTGGGGAATGCTCAACCAATGATGGATGGTAGTTGGTGGATAAATAACCCGACCTCCCCACCCTGTGATAGAACAATTCTACATACTTCCTAGATTATTCCCATTGAGTTTAAGCCTCTGTTGCCTACAGTAGCAATCAGATTAGTAACCTAAATTTTATTCCATGAATAAATTTATTCATGCCTTCATTTTTGTTTCTTGGTATCACCACCCAAAATAAACTACCTGTATAAATTTCTTTAAATAGAGTCTGCTTTGTGGGGAATCAGATTAACACAATTCATCCTGGAAGTGACCCTATAAAGCAGACCTTTAGGATAGGATTCTGGAATTTAGACTGCTTCATGGTTGCATGGATATAAGAAACCTGTTACTGGAAGTAAGCAGGCTGGTGACAAGTCCTGGCCTGTGGCAACATCACAATAACTAAGATTCACAGCGGGAGTGGATTTAGATGAGGTGCAGGTGGATGGAGATCACTGGCTTATGCTATAACTCTAGCAATTTAAAGAGATGGGGTAATTATAACTGAAAGGGAGGTGAAGTGGGCTAGACATCTTGAAGAAACAGATAGATGTAGGATGGTCAAGCATCAACTCAGGGTGTGCTGTGATGGCCTGCAGGTTTCCATGACAGCATTTACAGAGATCCTCACCTGCAGCTGGAGGGAAGGCTGGGGAGAAAGTCAGGTCCAAGATTTAATCATAATGCAGAAGGACTGTAAAGGATGTTTTGACAAGTTTCCTATGCTGAGAACTGTAATAGGATAGAATGGTCCTGAGATCTTTGGATTTCCAGGTCTCCTTGAAGACTCCAGATGGAAGAAGCAATGTAGATCCTCCTTCTAGAGGGTGTCAGCCTATCATTTTCTGAAGACCATGCCAAACTCTCACCTGAGACTCATGCCTTGAAGATGATGTTTTTCCCCCTTAAGATCTGCTCTTGCCTCTCCTCATTACCCCCAGACCAATAGCTGAGTCAGATTTCAGCAAAGTCCAGGTAAGGGAAGAGAGTTTCTCCTATGGGAAGAGGCAGCCCACTCAATGGAAAAGTTGCAGGGCTTAGATAATATGAGGTTCCTATTAAGGAACCAACAGAATATGTGGGAGTGGACCTTGCAAGGGATGGTGGGAGTGGTTGAACACATGTTTGGATAAAAGAGAGCTAATTGATGTGGGGGAATTTTTTGTGATTTATAATTTAGATTATTGGCAAGAACTTTTGGAGCTGGCCCCGATATACAGTTAAGATGACTTCCTGAAGTTTGAATGTGAGGAGGAATAGTAAATGAGGATGAGAAGCTGGAACAACTACCCATTTATCAAAGTGTTGCAAAGACTGTCAATAGGCACAGGAAAGTGTGCATTTTGGAGTATATTTATTGCATGAGAATGGATAACCTGGATCTTGTTTCCTAAGACTGTCTGGAGGAGATCCATTCACTAAGGCAGTAAGGGTGCACCAGTGAGAGGTCACTAGCACCTTTCAGATGTCAGTGGTCACTATCCTCTTAGGCCAAGAGTAATAGTAGAAAATGCTGCTCAAGAGATAGGATGCCTGTGGTCAAATAGGTGATAGGAATTGGGAAAAACAGAGACTAAGGGGCAACACTTAACTGTTAGAGGTCAGTAAATGGAAATATCATAATGAGCAATGAACTGGACAGGTGACCAAGGGATCCTAACCCCCAGGAACCTGTGGTGATGACAAAAATTTAGACTGGCCATCAAGATTCTTTGATCTAGAAATCTGCCATCTTTGCCAATGAATCATTATTTCTAAAAAAAATATAAAGTATATATATTTAAAAAGACATATACTGCTTGACTTGTGTGATCAGCAAAAAATGTAAGTCTCCACAATAAAATACTTTGATCCCTTGCCTAATTTCCATATCTGAGTCAGCTCTCATACTCAGATTTTATAAATTGAATGGAAAGCTGTTTCCTTGAAGAAAGACCCTGTAATTTCAGCACAAATATTTAAAATAATGTTCCCCTACCTTGAAAACCCAAGATAATCTGTCAAATACCTCCTTACACTGATAAAGGACTTTGGCAAAGTCTCAGGATATAAAAATAAATGTGCAAAAGACAATTGCATTTCTTTACACCAATAATAAACAAGCAGAAGCCCAAATAAAAAGCACAATTCCATTCACAATAAACAAAAAAATGAAATACCTTGGCATCTTCCTAACCAGAAACGTGAAAGACCTTTACAATGAAAACTACAAAACACTGCTCAAAGAAATCAAAGATGACACAAACAAGTGGAAAAATATCCCATGCTCATGGATTGTAAGAATCAACATTGTGAAGATGTCCATCTTACCTAAGGCAATCTACAGATTTAATACAATACCCATCAAATTACCAGCAACATTCTTCTCAGACCTAGAAAAAGCAACACAGGAATTCATATGGAAACACAAACGACCAAGAATAGCCAGAAAAATCCTCAGCAAAAACAAGCAAACAAACAAAAAAAACAAAGCAGGTGGTATCACATTGCCAGACTTCAAACTTTACTATAAAGCTACAATAATCAAAACAGCTTGGTATTGGTACAGGAACAGGCATATGGCTCAATGGAATAGAATTGAGATTCCAGAAGCAAAACCTCAATTTCTCAACCAACTCATCTTCGACAAAGCCTCCACCACCTATCACTGGGGAGAGGAGAACCTATTCAGTAAATGGTGCTGGGAAAACTGGCTGACCACATGCAGAAGATTGAAACAGGGACCCCTATCTATCCCCATACACAAAAATTAACTCTAAATGCATCGGAGACCCAAATGTAAAACCTCAAACCATAAGAACCTTAGAAAATGAAGGAGATGCCCTCATGGAATTTGGAACTGACATCCAATTCCTGAACAAAACCCAAAACCCACAGGCCATAAGAGATAAGATAGACAAGTGGGACCTCATTAAACTGCCAAGCTTCTGCAAAGCCAAAGAAACCATCAAGAGAGCAGGGAGACAGCCTACAGACTGGGAAAAAGTATTTGCCAGCTCCAGGTCTGACAAAGGCTTAACATTTTGGATCTACAAGGAACTCAAATATGCTGAAAAGAAAAAAACAAACAACCCCATTATAAAATGGGCAAAAGATGTGAACAGACACTTCACAAAGGAAGACATCCGAGCAGCCAACAGACACAGGAAAAAATGTTCAACCTCACTAATCATCAGGGAGATGCAAATCAAAACCACACTGAGATACCACCTAACTCCAGTCAGAATGGCAATTATCAATAACTCAAAAAATGACAGCTGCTGGAGAGGGTGTGGTGAAAAGGGAACACTTCTATACTGTTGGTGGGAGTGCAAACTAGTGCAACCTCTGTGGAAAACAGTATGGCGATTCCTAAAAGCTCTAAATATTGACCTCTTATATGACCCCGCAATCCCCCTACTGGGAATATACCCTGAAGAACTCAAATCACTCTATAAAAAGATACCTGCACATGTATGTTTATTGCAGCATTGTTCACAATAGCAAGAACCTGGAAGCAACCATGCTGTTCATCAAAAGAGGACTGGATTAAAAAAAATGTGGTACATATACACGATGGAATACTATGTAGCCATAAAAAAGAACAAAATCATGAATTTTGCAGCAACCTGGATGGAACTAGAGTCTATAATACTGAGTGATCTCTCACAGAAACAAAAATCTGAGTATCACATGTTCTCACTCATATAGAGGACCTTGAACATCCAACGTAATACTATAAGAAAATGACAGACAGTGGTGGGAAACTATGGGGGGCGGAGAAGGGAGATGGGATTAACGGCAGTAAATATCTGTCTGGGGATGGGGAGAAACCTATTATCAACAAGGGTGCCTGAATGAAGCATATTTGTATACCTAACTCTTAACTGTACCCCATCAAAAAAATATTGATTAAAAGGAAAAAAAAATAAACATAAAATAAAATAAAATAAAATAATGTTCCCTTGACTCCTTCCTAAAGAGACATGAAGCCATTTTCCAGAAGACTGTACATGGGGGTAAGGAGAATATGCAGAACTTTTGAGGACTGTTGGATGCAGGGTCGACTGACACTTATGTCATGGTAGATATCCAAATAGAGTGGAGAATGGGATTCTGCCCACCTGTTCATCTCACATCCTCATTCTCACAATATTTTATCACTGCCCTGTACACAGTGCCCAGCCATTGCAGCTACTGCATCTCCCAAAGCCTTGTCTTCTAACTGCACTTTCCATCTCATAGTCTCAGCAGCGATAATCTGAGTAGCCATAATGCTAGTGCATGCCACAAATCACCAGAGTCTCATTTCTTCCTAGCAAGAAGGTGATCTATGCATTCCTTAAATATGCAGTCAACATAATCTCAGAATTCAATTTTGAGGGTTTCTTTTCTGATACCATTTCAGCAAGTGGTTCCATCATTTGATGGGTAGGAGATGGAATGCTCATACTAGATAATGGAGTAGAGTTTAATAAAGGAACTATATACAAAGGTGAAGTCGTGGTTCAGAGACAATAGATTGTGTAGTACCATGGGCCCAGGGGCAGCAGGGGTGCTATTATTAGTCAACCTGCAAGGGAAGGGAACTGTTACTTGAACTTGGAGGACATGGCAATGGAGAGAATTGGCTGACTAGAGCTGCAGCCTTTGGTAAAGAAACACAGATGGCCCTCAGCAACTTGGAGTGTGAGGGGGTGCCAGGGAGTAACTCCTCCATCCTCCTGACAGTGCCCGCACCCTTGGTTGAACCCAACTAGAAAGCACTCACAGGGGCCAGCTACCTGGGGCCTCAGGGCAAGATGGAGGGTGAAAAGCTGATCTGGAGGGCGGAAATGAGGGAGGGGCATAAAGAGAAAATTGCCAGCAGCAGAGGATCAAAGATTCCTATAAAAATGTCACTTCCCCTCATGTGCATTTTCAGGAACATTCTTAAACGGGAAGAAAAAAATGTGGAGCTACACTGAGAGCTCAGGGGAGAGTTTACTCTATGTGTCCATCCATGTGTGTTGCATAATAGAAAAGGCAGAGAGTTGCTTTATTATATTGTTAAACTTGAACCTGAATGATCAACTCTTAAAGCCTTGATTCAAGATAAGTCTCGGGATAAGATATTGTGGGAAGGAGAGGCTTGGGTTAGGGTAGGTCAATTCCAGGTGGGGCATGAATGCCTTGAGTTAATTATATTGGGGCAGTGCTGAAAGAAGACCAGAGGAAAGCTTGTGGAAAACGTGACTTATTTCTCAATTTTACCTATTTCTCAATTTTACCTGAGATGAACCCTTTAGAGACACTTCTAACAAAAGACACATTCTTTAAGGCAAATAGACTTAGCTGTGAAGTATCTAAGTTGACTTGATGGTTTGTGGTGTCAACCTAAATAATAAACATCTCTAAAAGAAAAGATGTTTATTTAGGAATAGAGCTTTGTGATGGGAATACATGTACCATAGTTAAACTATGTGCATATTCAGGAAGACAAGAGGAGACAGAGGTCTTTAAAGGAATAAATAAAAGACTCCACAATTGTTTTGAAATAATTGTCCTTGGCTATAAAGATTAATAACAAAGATGACATCAGCCTGAGGTTGGACAGGCTGGGCAGTTGTCCTTCTGGAATTACTTTTTGTGCAAGGTTGCAATGGCCTTTGTGCAAGGTCGTGGTTTTTATAGTCTTTTTCATTATCAGGCATATAAGTATGGGGACACTGTCTTCCTGGCTTTCCCCAGCTCTGTCAGGGCTTTCTTAACAGCAGTGATTCCATTTTGACTCTGACAATGTTCATAGTGGATTAGTTAGTCCCTTGCTTCTCCCTGTATTTTTGTTAGTTATTGGAATGTCTTTTCTGTCTTATTCAATTATAACTTCCTTGATAGTGTGAGTTTATCTTGTTCATCTTTGTATCCTCAGAAGTACCTAGTACAGTGCCTAGTGAATAGTACGTGCCCATAAGTACTTTTGAAGAACTTAAATTCTCCTGCAGGCTACTTTTGGGTGTCCCACTGTGCACAAATCATCTACTAATAGCCCTCAGGAAAATGAAAGAAGACAGAATTTAAGTGTGTTCTTCGGTTTCCTGAGAGCAGCTGTGCTCCTAGAATTGAGAAGAAAGTTGAAATTCTCGTAAACAATGGGACTGGGGGATTATTATCTAGACCAAAGTTGTCTTTAAAGACTCCTAAAGACACATCTTGTACTGATTGAGGTGACCCAATAAATACTGTGGTCAATACAGACTGTCTTGTAAAATTAATCTGAGCTTTTCCACATCTGATTTTTAAAAAAATATTTCATGCTATGTTTCTATTCTCTCTGGTTTCTGCTTGGTCTCTGCTCCTGGAATTTATATTTCCACCTCCCTCAGAAAAGCTCTTTGTGCTCCTTGAGAGTGACCTTTACTCTACTTTCTGCTCATGGTGCTGGTAACTGGGTTAGCAACTAAACTCAAACAGGGAGCACCCACCCACCTCTGACTTATACATAGCTGATGGTGCCTTTCTCAAGACCTGTATTGCAAGGCCAGATGGAAAGTGTCTCATAGATGGATTCCCATTTTCCTAATTCTTTGACAGATGATAACCTGAGATATTCAGTACATGTTGAACTATTTATCATTATCAGTTCTGCAGCAGGTGGAGTTAACTGGGGAGAGAAGCCAAGAAGTTCATTGCCACACTATATTGGATCTCCAGAAGTCCATGGTAGGAAGGGTGACCTTGGGGACATGATGAGGCTGATCCTTGTAGGGAGAAAGAGTGAAGAGTGTCTGAGTACCCTAAACTTCTGGTTGTCCCTGAATGTTCTGTTCCCTACTGGCTCAGGTCTCTAGAGATATTTGCTGGGAAACTAGAGTGTTCATAGTCCTAAATTAGCTGCCCTGAACTTTAGGAGGTTTATTTGTATAATGTGGAGGGAATTCGATGATCTCTCAGGTCCTTTTGGCTCTTAAAATTTCATGATTTCCTTGTAGCCTCACCCAGTTCTCTGATTTCTCCCATAGAGTTGTGTAGGCTCTCATCTGATGGGGAAAGACATGTGCTGGTAAGAAAGCTTGCTGGGAAGACCTTTGTTTATACACTCTCAGAAGCAAGAAGACAGTCTTTTATTGGCAGGACTACACTTTCAGTATGCGAGAGCTTGTCATGTAATGGAAGAATGACAAGTGAGAGTTAGTGCTGCTCCTGGTGACTAATGCTGTGTTGTAGAATGCAGTTGTAAAGAGCTCTCTTAAAAGCCTGGAGGTAGATAATTATTGTTTTCTTACTAATTCAAGATGTCCAGAATAAAAGCTTAAAAATACACAAGAAAGCTTTGTTTTGCTATGATTTGATGGGGCAAGAAGGAAAGAATCCTTAAAAGCAGTGATTATTTTTTACCATAAGGCAAGTGAAACTCCTCAATAAAAGACAAAATCTCGCCCCATCTCACTTGAACCACCTTCATTCCTCATGCTTCGAAACATGAAGATGCCATTGAGAGGTCAGTGTGTGATGAGCCCATCAGGGAGTTGAGGCAGTTACAGTATTGTCATCTGACATTGTCTGACAGTGGGAAGTAGCACAACATGGGGCTCAGCTGTCAGACAGGTTCAGAAGTAAACCCAGACTCTAATATTTAATAGCTGTACGATTTTGAACATGTTATTTTGTTTGTATGAGCCTCAGTTTCTATGCCACCTAGAAAGTGGGCATAACAATATTTATTTCACAAAATCATTGTGTAGATTTACATGCATAACCTACATTTATTTATTGCTTATGTATTATGTTCCAGATACAGGTACCAGGTGCTTCTATGTATGGTATTCCACTTATAACACTAAGGGACTATGCAGCTTGTTTCTCTCTTTCTCTCTCTCTCTTTCTCTCTGTCCATTAATCCTATCAATCTTAGCTTTCCATTTATTCAACCATCCATTTAGCTGTCCATCCACCCCTTCACACACTCATCCTCCCATCTGCCCATCCACCCATCTCATCCATCCATCCATCCACCCATCTATCCATCCAGCCACCCACTCATTCATTCATCTATCCTCCCACCCAACCACCCATTTGCTCACCATCCACATAACCATTATCCATCCATCCATCATCCATCCATCCATCCATCCATCCGTTTTAAGTGCCAGAAACACCAAGATTAACGAGATAGAAACATCTGCCTTGATCTGTTAGCCAGAACACAAATGAACACTGATGTAGAAACCAGAATGCCTGGATTTAAATCTTAGCACTGCCACTTACTAGTCACATCATTTTGGGAGAGTTATTGAATGTATTGTGTCTCCATTTCCCTTCTATGAAATGGGGATGATGATGATAATAATTCACAGAGTTAACAATGCAAAAAGTGTTTAGAATGGTGGCTGAGAGCGGGGCGCAGTGGCTCATGCCTATAATCCCAGTCTTTTGGAAGTCCGAGATGAGAAGATGGCCTGAGCTTGTGGGTTCGAGACCAACCTGGGCAACTTGGCAAGACATCATCTCTACAATAAAAAAACAAAATTAGCTGGGCGTGGTGGCACACACCTGTGGTTCCAGCTACTTTGAACGCTGAGGCGGAAGGGTCACCTGAGCCCAGCAGGTTGAGGCTGCAGTGGCAGTGAGCATGCCATTGAATTCCAGTCTGGGTGAAAGAATGAGACTCTGACTCAAAAAAAAAAGGTGACTGAGATACAATATCTGCTTGGATATTATGAAGATATCTTGGGCCCCTGAGTACAGTAGATCCAGCATAAAGTTTTAAATGAGGTAGACCTGGGTATGGAACCTGGTTTCTCTACTTACCAGACTTGTTCAATTGAGTGAATTATGGTGCTTACATTTTTTGAGACTCAGTTCCTCATTTGGGAATATTGCCTATTCACAGCTCAAACATATTGACACCAGCATAATCTAGTGGAAAAACCATGAATTCTAAAGGAAGAAATTCTGAATTTGATCCTTGGCTGCAATTTCTGTGATCTTAATCAAAACACTTGGACAAATATTCAGAGATTTTTTTTCCTGTAAAATGGGAACAATAATGATATAGATTTTATAGTGACAATAAAGTAAAATAATATATTTGAAAACATAATGTCAAAATATCAGGCACACTACAAATTCTAATATTAAAGACATAATATCTGACTGCCCTCCTTTTCCTGTAGCTGTGCTGTGAAGTCAGGATAAAGTCCCAAGTCTTTTGGCCTAGTGGGTTCAACACTGGTATTAACTTCCCTTTGGCTTGTGATTCTCTAGTGGAAGCATGTACATTCAAGAATATGTGACAGCATTCTAGAAGGCTTCGTAAAACCTCTTATTAGAAGATTAGACTTCTTCAAAGTTTTGGAAAAAATCATTATTTTATATTAACTAGCATGGAGTAGAAAATAAATTGTTTATGACTTTTTTTACATTAAAATATGAGACTTTAATGAATATTTGTGATTGTGGTGAGCTGTTTCTGGCTCTGTCTCCAGAAAACCATTTCAAATCATTCACCTCTGATTGATGGCATTTTGGTGAAAAGGTTTAGAATTACTATCATTAGTTGTTCACCACAATTAGCATGTTTCCTTCCTGAATTGTAGGCTTTACTATAAAAAGAGATGCAATATTTTATCATAAGAGTAGGGTGTGCTTTCCTCAAGGTTTAAGAACTTTCTTGGAGAGAAAACTCTATCAGCCAGGGTGACCTTGACTGTAAGTCACAAAAAATACTCAACTTACATTGGGCTGAACAATAAATGGATTTATTTTCTTATATACTGGAAGTCAGAGGAGGAGCAGTCCCTGGATTTGAAGATGAATTATGTTGTAAGGGGCCTAGGCTTCTTTACAGATGCTCAACTCTATAGCCTATGGTCATCAGATGATAAGATGCTGGCCATTGACATTTGTGGCTACCTGTTTCCTTATTTCCACTCAGCAGGTGGGGGTAGTATAGTTAGAGACTATGAGCTTGAGACACTTCTCACCAATCACAGGATTGAAAGCTTCCACTTCTGTCTCACCTGACACCTTGGGTCATGCCTCCACCTCTAATAGTAACAGTCACTGGGGACTAGAGTTATGGCCCCAGCATTGAGTGTGTGGGTGGGTGGATATGAAGGTAAGGAGGGAGGGGAGGATGCACATTGGGGAGACAATTGTCACTGTTTGTTTCAAGTGTCCTCTAGGAAGATAGAGTAAATGACCTCTGAAACTTTGCCTAGAGCATTCAGGAATTTTTCCTCCAGGTGAATTTTGGTCTATGGTACTCACACAAAGTTGGTTACCATGGTTGTGATGTTAAGTAGCTTGATTTCTGGCATTTTTTGCTACGATCTTCACTCAGAAGGTAGAGGAGACAATGAGGAAAAAAAGTTATTTTGAGAACAATTTATGAGCTCACCGAGAGCAGAAAGAACCTGAAAGGAAGGTTCCCATGCTTTGTGAAATTCATAAAA
Source organism: Carlito syrichta (assembly GCF_000164805.1). NCBI lineage: Eukaryota > Metazoa > Chordata > Mammalia > Primates > Tarsiidae > Carlito > Carlito syrichta. Next base: position 148,351 of record NW_007255318.1, on the reverse strand, counting down.
GCGAGGCTGGGGCATCACCAGGTATCTGCCTTAGGAAAGCCGACACCAAGCTCAAGAAAGAGAACAGCATGAGCTAGGTCAGAGATACGACAATAACATGTATCTCAAGGGGAAAGAAAAATGACAGAAACTTGAAATTCTGACAATATAATTGTGAGAGAGAACATGGTATCATGCAGAGTATGGGTTTTGGAGTCCCTTTTCATCTTAACCTGAGTTATGTGACCTTCCAATTTTCTCTTCTGTAAAGCAGGAATAATAAGACCACTTCTTATGAGAATCAGAGAGAATGAACTTTAAAGTTCTAATAGCACGTGGATGATGAAGAAATGGTATTTATCACTGATCTTAAAAAGTAACAAAAGGGGGACATGTTTAAAATAAATCACATAGATACTTTGTGATGCCATTGAAATTTTAATAGCACATGTTCGTGAGTCAGAGAAGGGGAAAAATGCAGAATGCATTTGAAAAGGTGACTTGAATTTTTAAAAAATCATGTCACTAAGGGCAAAAATGCTTATGAAAAAGGCTTAGGATATCACAAAGTCTTTGAAAGAAAATCTGTGTTTTAAGCGAAATGAGGAACAATAGAGGAACATATATGTGGCTTATCTGGTGGTAACAGATGACGGAAGACAAAATGACCCCCAAAGTATTCGCTGCGGTCTGCTTCAAGCTGAGACAAAGCAAACATGAGAAAGAAGGAGCTGAAGATGGGTGAGAACCAGTAAGAGATGTGTGAACTGTTTAGATGAGGATGTCTGAAGACTCAGGAAAGTTATATCCAGGGAACTGAGAAACTTTGAAAGATCGTCAATTGGCCAGTTCTCTGGATGTCTCTAGTCAGGCATTCATTTCTTTAAGGAAGGAAGAGCAAATGCTCTTCAAAGTGCAAATCCAATGAAATTAATGTGTAGAGGTGCTGCCAAAATGCAATCACACACTTCGTATATACACACTCACACATTTATGCACACATATGTGGTTAAAAGCCGATAGACATCCTAAAGAAAGTATGATAACTTGAATTTAATCTCCCAACCCTAGTGTCCTCGTTGTCCTTCCTGACTGATTTTCTGTTTGGGTCTCCCATTGTGCTCACCTCTATCCCGGAAGAGCTATTACCCAACCAGCAAGTGCTTCTGGAATCTTTCTAGTATATGCTATTCTTCTCTCCTTCAGTCTCCGGTTTTGGGTGCCTAGAACTCACTATGCCGTTTTCTTTTGGCTTAGATGATGCCTATATTTTGGATCTGTGATTATGCTTTACTCTTCAGCTACAGCTTGTGACTCGTATTTTAACCCTTTAAGCAAATAGAAATGCCTTCATGGTAATCCTTCTGGGAGGTATTTACCTTTCAGCTGGGTACAGTCTGGAACCAAGGTGCCTATCTTCAAATGATATGACAGCAGACTGGTAGAGTCTCAAGAGTTGAGCCAGAGACAGAGACAGAGTGACACACACACACAGAGCAAGAGAAATACACATATACACACGTACACTGAGAGAATGAGAAATTGTGTTCAGCAATTTCTGCCTCTGATACACAGTAGTATCTTAAATATTTTTGGAAAATAAATGAACTCATATTGCTCAAGGTGATCTATATAATACTTCAAGTGGTGGAATACAAAAAAAGCATTTATACCTGGATTAAAACATTAACTTAAATTAGGCAAATACCTTGATTAACTGAAATGCTGTTGACACTTGAATTTTTCTGCTTAGCTCAAAGATTAATTAATTTATTCTTTCTACTTACTCTATTTACCATCTACCACATGACAGGCACTATCTAAGGGGCTGGAAAAGCAGGGGTGAATGAAAGAAGTCCTTGGTCCCATGGCACTTATATTCAGTGGAAAGAGAGACACAAAACAAAGGAGGAAAAAATGAAGAAGAGAAGGGGATAGTGAGGGATGGTATGGGGAGGGTTTGCCCTTGTATGTAGAGCAGGGGTCCCCAGTCCCCAGGCCATGTACTAGTACTGGTCCATGGCCTGTTAGGAACTGCACCATACAGCAGGAGATGAGTAGCAGGCAAACAAGTGAAGCTTTATCTGTATTTCAGTCACTCCCCATGGTTTGCACTATTGCCTGAGCTCCATCTCCTCCTGTCAGATCAGTGACTGTATCAGATTCTCACAGGAGCATAAACCCCATTGTGAACTGTGCATGTGAGGGATCTAAGTTGCACAATCCTTATGAGAACCTAATGCTGGATGGTCTGAGGTGGAGCTGAGGCAGTGATGCTAGTCCTGGGGAGCAGCTGTAGATACAGATTAACATTAACAGTGAGGTTTGACTGCAGAGACCATAATAAATCAATTGCTTGCAGACTTATATCAAAACTGTGCCAGTGAGTGGCAAGTGAGTTGATATAATTCAGTTGTACAGCTGTATTTGGTGACAGGCTTTAAGTCAGAATCTGACTCTTATTTTAGTCCATGCGTGGCCCACCCATTCTTTTATTTACCACTTCCATCCGCGTCTCTTTTTAATTTTTTGAGTTAGAGTATTACTCTGTCGCCCAGGCTGGAGCCCGTGGCACACACATGGCCATCCCAGCGTCGACCTGCTGGACTCCGACGATCCTCCCGCCTCAGCCTTCCAAGTAGCCAAACTATAGGCGCACGCTACCACACCTGGCTAATTTTTGATTTATTGTAGAAATGAGGTCTCGCCAAGTTGCCCGGGCTGGTCTCGAATCCGCAGACTCAGGCAATACACTTGCCTCGGCCTCCCAAAGTGCTGAGGTGACAGGCTGAGCCACCGACCTGTGCCT